>NW_020955720.1:412830-499211 GCF_003031625.1 Empidonax traillii
GTCTGATCCCTTGTCCATCCTGTAGCTGCTGTGTGATTGCACTTAGTTTTGCGATTGTCTCTGCTTTGAGCAGGGGGACTGGTTAGATGGCCTCCAGAGGTCCCTTCCCATGTTAACCCTTCAATGTCTCTAAACAAGATCCATTACACAGCCTCTGATATGAGCTTCGAGTTATGCTTTAATTTTGGTCTTTCTGGAGGCTTGATGAGAGGGGAACTTGCTCAACTATTATGGCCAGACTAAGTACACTTTAACTAACAAGCTGAAAGACAGTAAGCCAAAAATAGAGAAGTACAATATGTAATGATACACATAACTGGGATGTGATACAATAGAAAAACAGGGAGAGATTGCTAAGGCAGATTAGGAGATCTGCACGCTCTTTGAGTACCTAGCAGTTTGTACAGCAAAAAACAGATCTTGAGACAACATGCTTGATATTTTGTCTGAGCTCTGCTTTGCACAGGAAAGTAATGCTTTGATTTTACTCTGTAGTTATATTTGCTCTGCAGGTGGCAGCCAGTAAAAGGAACTAAATCTGCAAAGTGCTAAGCGTCAATTGCCTCGTACCTGAAAGGAAAAAATTCATAGCATGGTGGGAAAGCCCTCTGTTACAGCATTTCTGTAAGGTCCAAGTGTTTGATACTGGCTTAGAGAAGCAGGTGGGCCACAGCCACAAGGAGCAGTAAGGATGTTTTTCTAGGAGGGATGAAGGAGTGACAGATCAAACCTACATTTTAGTTTTGAGCCACTACTCTCTTACATGCTCTCCCTCATCTTCCCTCTCCTACGAAGATAACCTCTTAGGAAGATAGCTCTCAAAGGTGACAGGGCAGTAAACAGACAAGAATAAGACAGTAAAAATTTTCCAAGTTGGTTTTCCTTGTTTTAAATCTTCCATTTTCAGGAGAAATCTTTTTCCTTCAGAAGAAAAGCTTCACAGCTTACAGAGGATCGCTTTTGCTTTTCCTCCAGGGCTACATCAAATACTCGGCACTCTTTTATGGCTACTACAACAACCAGAGGACAATTGGCTGGTTAAAGTACAGGCTGCCAATGGCGTATTTCATGGTTGGGATCAGTGTATTTGGCTACAGCCTGATGGTTGTTATCAGATCGTAAGTACAGATGATCCTCTCTGCAAAACCAGATGTGTCTCATAGCCGGGTTCCCCTCCATGGGCACAGCTCACAACTTGGTCCAGCCTTACTGGATGGCTGGGGGAACGTGAGGAAAGGGGGCTGTGTGCCTGCTGTTTTCATGCACTTGGCCTCCCCATCCACCACCCTGGCTCTGGTGGGCCGGGCAGACCTGAGCGCTCTCCTGCTTCGTCCATGTACTCAAGTGCACTGTTTTGAACCCTCTCATCATCTACTCCAGCCATCTACTTCCTTCTCCTCATCTCTGGACCTCTTTAACCCTTCTTTCAACATTACTACAGGGCCATCAAATAGATTTTGTACATGAAGGAGGATGTTACTTGCAGTAAATTTCCACGGTTCCTTTTCCATTCTTTCATTGCAAAATAAACATTCCTGAAAGGCAATGTGGGTCACACAGATGGTGCAAGGGCTGTGGAAAAGAGCCAAATGACTGTTTTGATGTGTCCCTAAACCAATCAGCGGAGCTTAAAATTGGCCACAATCTCTGTGCCCCCTGTGCACTGTCCCCAAGCACCAATGAGGCTACCGCAGCATCCTCAGGGCACTGAGGATGCAGCCGAGGCACTTGTCACTGCTGAGATGGTCTCTTCAAAGTCCAAAATAAAAAAATAAAACCTCTTATCTCTGCTTGAAGGACACACCATGCGAAGGTCTTCCTTTCTTTGGAAGAAAGACTAAGTCTGTGGATTTGTATCACTGCTGAAACATGCCCTATTGCTGTGCAGCAGAAAGAGCCTCTTGAGCCTTTGGCTGGAGGGGGACATCAGGATTTTCTGTACATTTGCCATGAAATTGCAGCATCTGTTGTCTCGCCTTCCTTGAGGGACTGGTGCTAGGAACTCTAGTGGGACTTAACAGAAGGATTTCAGGGATCAAATAATAGAGAGGAAACAGCAAAAGCCGTATCTGCTCCTATGCTGATTAACAAGAATAATCCTTTTTCTCTCCTTGCATTACTTACCGCAGGCTCTTTGACTCCAGCATTGTGCAGCAAGTAAAGTCTCACTAAAACGTTGTGCAGCAGTGGGTGTACTGGACAGTACCAGGGGGCTTTGACCAAATTTAGCTAACTAAAGAGCCATAATCATATACTGTAGCCTAGGATGTGGAAACACCATAAATAGACTTTCTTCAGGTACTAGCTGGTGGAAGCAATCCTTAACCTCTTTAATCACCCATACTAGTTTTTTTTCTGTATTACTGTTTTTAATACAAGACCCACGTAGCCCTGGAGACACCATTTGACATTTGAGACCACTTTAAACCTGAGGTCTCATGGCACACATTAGTCACTCCCAAACCCCAAGAATGGTCACCCCACTACATCTTGCCCACCAGTAATCCACTGGCACCGTTCCGCAAAGCTGAAGGAGACATGGTGGCTCTGTGAAACACTGTCTGACCTTGTCACTGCACACATCCTTATGCAGGATGGCGCGCAATGCCAATGAAAGTACAGCAGATGGGGACGATGACAACTTCGTTTTCAGCTGGAAAATGTTCACCAGCTGGGACTATCTCATTGGCAATGCAGAGACAGCAGACAACAAATTTGCATCCATCACCACCAGCTTCAAGGTAAACCTAACCAGCATTTCCTCATCTGCTTCTGGGGGTGCTCCCAGTGCCTGCCACGGCAGAGGTTTAAGGGAAAATCTGGGTAACTGCACAGCATTTTTTCATATTAACAGGGTATGGTGCTAATCCATGGCAGCTCCAGCTTCTGTGCCCTTGTCCCCCTAACTCTCTTCTTTAGGATTAAAAAAAAAATTTGTGTTACTTTAGAGTGCATTTACCCTACCACATTTACTTGGGACATATCAGGCTATTTGCCATTTGATATCTTTCAGTCTAAGCTTAGTTTGAATTTAACACAAATACCAAGTTGAACATAGCCAGAATAGCATGGCATTGCATTTCATAGGGTGAAAAAACATCTGATGTCACCTTATGCTTGGTGCTGCAAGATATTCATTCCAATTCTTTGAGCACCCTTGTTTTTTCAGGAGTCCATTGTAGATGAACAAGAAAGCAACAAGGATGAGAATATCCACCTGAGAAGGTTCCTGCGGGTTTTGGCCAATGTCCTCATCATATGCTGCTTGTGTGGGAGTGGCTACCTCATTTATTTTGTGGTGAAACGCTCCCAGACATTTTCCAAAATGCAAAACGCTGGGTGGTATGAAAGAAATGAGGTAAGGAGACTTTGCTTCCAGTTTTCTGCTGGGATAATTTGCCTTGGACATCAGCATAATTGTTGCCACTGCTGGAGGACAGCGTCCAAGGCAGAGGGATTCCCTACCAGAGTTCATTAGTCCCTTTCAGTACCTTTGCACTTGTTGTAGCTGTGAAGCACAGTGGTCTCACTGAAAGTTTCTAGGACAAACTAACACCTCTTGCAGAGAGGGGAAAACAGTCTTACAGTAAATCATAATAAGAATCAATGGCTCTTTGGCACTTACAACACCAACCACCATCTTAAGAATCAAGTTGCATGTTAACGCTTACAAAGTCTTTTACTAGAAAGCTCTCTGGGTGTTAGCAATGTCCATAACCAGACATAACTCTAAACTTTAAACATTCACTTTGAATTTATGGCAATAAGATTTTAGAACCTGCAGAAAAATTGCAGTAGTCAAAACTTTTCTGTGTCTGATTTTGGAATGAGAAGTTCAAACCTTCAAGCTCTTCACACACACACACATAAAATGTCAACCTATGGAAAGCTTTAATTTCAATGTATACTACATTATCAAAGCCAAATTAAATCCAAAGCCATGCATTTTCACAATTCACACGAAAAATTTTAGCAAGACAGCACCTGCTCACAAAATGCTTTGATTTCTTACAGTGAACTCTTCACAAAGAAAAAAATCGTATTAAAAAAAAAAAACTTAATGAATGACACTTTGTGGTGATAACCTGAGATCTAGAAAAATACAGTTCTGGGTACTATTTCTTGTCCTGGAAAGAAAAGCACAAAGAAGAGACCTGTGAGTCAGAGACTGACTGCGCCTGTACCGACAAAGTCCTCTACAGGCCAGTGGACACTGAAGGGTTGTAAAAAAAACATAGAGCCTGTAAGTCATGCCTGAACTAACCCTAACTGGCCAATGATCTCACTGACCGTAGCACAATTTATTATCTCACATAAGAAAAAGGAACAAAGATGCCACTGGGACATGTTTTCTTGAGCTGCAAAACTGAGTCCTTGATGTGCTTCCATTCAAATCTGTAAATACCTTTTGCAAAAGCAAAGGTGCTGAAAGTGGAAAATAAACATTAGCATCAACTAATTATCTTTATGCACACAAGCCAAGCCTTGTGCTTCCTCCGAAACTAAAATAAGAACCTCGGAGCTGATGCAAGCAGTACTACAAGGTACTTGAGGAACCTAAATATTCATGAGTCTGGACTGACAGGGAACAAATCCTTCAAAGCTTTGAGATAACAGCAAAAGTGCTCCCGCAAGAGCAAGTCGTGCAACCTAGCCCTGAAGTCTGACGCTGTGCTGACTACACACTAAGCAAAGCCAGAAGCTGAGTTTGCTTAGACTCCCTCCCCTTCATAAATCCTTCAGAAATATCCAACCAGTTGCCGGCAGCCCTCACTCTGTTCGAAGTAAGATAGTCACTGTTGTTACTACTAGCACTTATCTCGTTTTCCTCATGTGGCAGGTTGAAATTGTGATGTCCTTGCTGGGCATGTTTTGCCCTCCACTGTTTGAAACCATCGCTGCACTAGAAAATTACCATCCCCGCATTGGGCTGAAATGGCAGCTGGGGAGGATCTTCGCGCTCTTCCTTGGGAACCTCTACACGTTTTTGTTGGCCTTGATGGATGATGTCAACGAAAAAGTAAGAGTTGAGCCAAAAAGCCACGTCAGCTAGCATTTTCCAGAATCGAGGGTGAAGGCACCTTGTCCCCACAGTCTGCAGGCACAATCACCCCCTTTGCAGCAGATGCTTCCTCTGCCCCCAGTCCTCTTGAGCAACATCTGCAGTGCCCCGGGGAGACTCACCAAGCAGTCTCCAGCTTCTCTTTACAGCTCTGAAAAAAGCATGGTTATTGTCTCCTATAATCACAGCATGTTAGGGTAATTCGATTTTTTTCTCCATCAGACACTGTGTGCAATTTCTATTAACGCAGACCCCAAGGATATAGTTTATAATCCTCTTTCCCTGCCTCCCCTCTTTAACATTATCCTGGTAGTGTGTTGTGGGCAGATAACTGCAGGAAAGGATAAATGTCTAACTGATCCACAGAAAAAATTACTCTGTTTTAAGCTGAGAAGAATTAGAGGAATTTGAGGTGTTTTGCTCTGCCTTGAAAAATTATGAGGAATGTGAGGAAGGAGGACTGGGTAGAGGCTCCCTCTGCACACAGTAGTCTTGAAGGAGGTCTGACTCCTCCATTTGTGGGTAGCAGGTTGCTTGCTCCCCAAAACTCACGGAGTCCCAACCTGTTCTCCGTCCAGAAGGGCTGCTACTCCCCTGCTCCCGGCCAAGGGAAGGAGTTTCTGTGCTGTAGCCAGCACTGTAAAATCTGTTGTAAACAGATCCTTATATGATGGGGGTACCTGGTAACAGGGAGCCCAATGCCTTGGATTTCTCCAAACACGTCCACTGAGGCCTCTATTTTGTGATGGTTTTGGCTGGGGGGGATCTCTTTGTTGCAGCTGGCAGAAGAGGACGTGGTAAAGAACATCACATACTGGACACTGTTTGGCCACCACAACTTGTCTGTGGGGAATGACAGCACTGCCACACCACCTCCCCTCGACCCTGCAGATGTGCCCAGGGGACCCTGCTGGGAGACAACCGTCGGCATCGTAAGAATTTTGTTACGTAGCAAGTCTCTGTGTTGGTTTGGGGTGTTTCATTTTTTTGTTTTTCTTGTTGATGTCTTTAGCATTTCCAGGCTTGATGTTTTCCTCACAAACATCTTTTCCCTACTCTCATATAGCAGCACCAAGGCAATGAAAGTCCTTGGCCACGGTTCTCAAGCCTAAGAAGTGAAATCCTCATCTGGAAGCAACCAGGGCACACACAGTTCTGTGGCACTTGCCGGGAGGCTTTTGTGCTACCCAGCACAAAAGGCCGGGTAGTCTGCAGCCATGCCTGCATCATGTTCTTGTTCAGATCATGACTGTGCCTTTGAAGCAAACCTCTCTTCTCCACCTATTGCTGCACTTCATTCTCACTGCAGAGAGGTTTTGGTGTAGAAGTAAAACCCAGCCAGAGGACGTGCCTCAAGAGAACTCCTCAGACATCCCAATCCATAGCATGTGGTGAGGCCATGGAATGAAAACAAAATTAGGCAAAAGTAACCCCCTTGAAAGGCATGCAGGGTGGACTTCAAGCCCTCAGTTTCACCTGCCTGCATTTACCTTGCACTAAGAAGTTCAGCAGCCACACTATGCACAGCTTAAAAAGTAAAAGCAATTGTTTACTGGCTGACACAGTTGGGGCTTGCCAAGCTATGAGGCAATGCCTTTCTGGGCACACACAGTGGGTCTTCACTAGCTGAGTAGTTTTCAGTCGAGTGGGTGAAGACCCACCACCAAAACTCCTCAGAAAGGGTGGGCCTCAGTGCAACTGATCTGTTAAGCACCAGATCCTTGCTTTTTCCTCCCCAGACTTTTAAGCCTTTTCTTGTGTCTTTTCTTTAGAATCCTTGGGATAGTGGTTATCCGCCATCTGACAAGTGTAACTTCCACCTGCAACTTTACCTTTCTTGTCTTGCACATCTCCCTTCACTACACTTACTCATAGCTCTTGTTTACAACTGAGCATTTTCCTCAGGAGTCCACGCGAAGGTCAAGGAACTGAGCCACACCTGAGCAACGCACAATCAAAATGACTCTTGGCGTACGCGTATTTTACACCAGCATTATTGCTGGCATTAACATTCTGCTCCAATTTTATGAGCTGCCACAGCATACAAGTGCAGTCAATAATGCCAGCAGCAGCTATCAGGTCCAATAGCTGTAATGCAGCTCGTAGTTCCCAAACGCAGAGGTAAAGCTTAGGCATCCCGAGTGTTTGAAAACAAGCAGGGAGTTTGCTCGTGCTATGCATTTCTGAAGGTAACTGTCATATAAAGACAAATGGCTTAATAAAAAATACAGTCCTGAACGCGCTACTGAAATTATTGGATATAAATGGGTTTTTTTCCTTCTTCTAAATTGCAGGAGTTCGTGAGGCTCACTGTGTCCGATATCCTGGTGACTTTCATAACCATTCTGGTGGGAGATTTCATCCGAGCTTGCTTTGTGAGATTTGTGAATTACTGTTGGTGCTGGGACCTAGAGGCTGGATTTGTAAGTCAGTATCTTATAGATGAGAAGATATAAGTAATTCAGGGTCATTTGGTCAAATGCTAAAAATGATTTTGTTCTGAATGCTTCCAGTGGTCCTCTGATCTTGTCTGATAATTTCATTGGTGTAGATAGCATCTGCATTACTTTTCTGGATCAATCAGTTCCATCCCTGTCTAAGGACTTTAAAACATGAAGTTGAGTTAAAAAAAAATAAAAATAATGTGATCTTCATTCAGTTGTTGTAACTCCAAACCTTTGGGCCCTTCTATACCTCTTCTCAAAGCCCCAGACCTTCCTGTTCATTGCCCACCCTGCAGGCAGTAACCTGCTTTACTCACAGCACCATCTGATTGATGCTTCCCGATGGAAGCTGGTGTTACTTCTGCTGCAGCGGAGGAAGAAGCATTTCCTTCCCCTCTCATGTATGTGTAACTCACAACAGCACTGGACTCTTTGGTACTCATAAAGGCTACATTACCAAAGCAGCCAGTACTGCAGCTGCACAAAACACAGATGGAAATAATGGAGAGGCAGAGGGAAGTCCATTGTTTCACATAAGAGGAGACAAAACCAGATGGATTCAGAGAGAGATTGAAGTACCTTGCAAGATTACAATCAGATCAGTGCACCCACTCCCTAGCTGTCTTACTGGGAGTGGTCTAGAGAAGAACAAAGAGAAAGGCTTCAGTCAAGGAAGGGCAAGTGGGGCATAGCAGGCGTTTTGCTGCTTGTGGAGCTCTTTGTATTTCTTCTGTGGGAGGCAAAGGACACTTCCCAGGATGGCCAAGGGATTTTGGAGGTCCTCCTAGCAGCCAGGCATCATGAAATTCTTTCCATTACTTGTGCAAAGATGGTTTGGTAACAACCATCTAACCCAACCTAGGCATGGGCACCAGCACAATATTTTACGTGGTTTTTTAATGCAGATAATTAGTAAGCTTTTTGTTTAATCCAGCCTGCTCACAGAGAAGTACTCAAAGCAGAGTACAGTAGACTCTGAAAATTGTCTTTATTTTCAGGGGAAAAAGAAGCCCATATTAACTTGTAGCTAAAGATTTGAAGTAGAAATTGGACAGAATGAAAAGAAAAAAAAAGAAAACAATGTTTAGACCCATCCCTTTCCAAGGTGTGAACAGTCAGCTAAGCAAGACTCTGACTAGGCTCCTCTTACGTGGTCATTGTAAAAGACAAACATCTTAAACCTCAACTTTCTGAATTGCTGATACTATTAAATACATGCAAATGGCATGGAAAACAGACATCTCATATAGGATACTTCAAATATATAAGAGCACGATCCATCATTTCTTAGAACAGTTTTCTGCATTGCAGTTAAAAAAAAAAAAAAAAAAAAGTGGGTTTTTTTCAAGGAAACATAAAAAGAAAGTCTTTACGCATAGTTTCATCTGCCAAAAATCTTTTTTGTGCACAAAAGCAGATGTATGTAGAAGAAACAGTAGCTTCATCATAAGCAAATCTATCAGAATAATAATTTCTAAAACTACAAATACTATTAGACTAGTATTTAGGTAGATTAGACCAGCCTGTTCTTGACTCGCCACCATTAGCACCCACATCAGATAGTTACAACAGTGCTTTATATGGAGCAACCTATCACCTAGCACAGAGTAAAATGTCACCAAATACCCATCAGGTCATATATTCCCTCATATTTCTCTCCCTTTGCCTATATTTCTGTTCTTCAGCAGCTTGAACCTGGGTGCATGGATATATCCAGCATAGCATTTGCCCTCCAGCTCATCATTATCGCCATCTAAACATTCAGTACTTTACCACGGTGGAACTGTGAGACCGTAACCAGACACACCAGCTGGAGTTTAAACCTAGTCCCGTGCCATGGCTCCTTTGCTTGCAGCTGCCATTATATTAGCAGGGAGAGATAAACACAGAGCAGCTCTGAGCATCTCCATATATCTTTCCAATTTTCAGCAAGCCAAGAGAGAAGAAGCAGCCCACAGCACAGTAGCTCCTATTCTGCCTTCACCACAGTGCTGCTGGTCATTCAAGCAGCATGCACAGAGCAGGAGCCCTCCCAGGAATCCCTTCTTACCAGCTTTAAGTAAGCATCACATATCCAGCAGAAAACAACAGCAGGTACCTCTAGCAACAACACACTTTCCTTTCTTTTCCCATACAGCCGTCCTATGCAGAGTTTGACATTAGCGGCAATGTTTTGGGTTTGGTTTTCAACCAGGGAATGATTTGGTAAGATTTTCTTTTTTTCCCCCTCTTCCTTATTTAGAAAACCTGTCATTAGAGATAGAAAGCCAACTAGATAAACCTTTGGGTTCTGGTTTTTCTGACTGTTTGGCTTCCTGTGCTTGACTGTGGAAGTGAAAATTTAAAAATGCCAGCTTGCTTATCCAAGACGAGTAGGTCCATGTGCTGGGGGAAGACTTTAGAAAGGGTTTGGGGGGAATCACGAGGTTACACATCATCGGAAGGGTGGGCATAGAGTCAGCTAGATCAAATTGGGCAGTAGGGGCATGTCACAACTGTCCCAAGGGAGGGCAAGTGGGAACTGTTCTGCCCTACTGTGGCAGCACCAGAGGCAATAGGAAACAGGACAGAGCACCCTCATCTGCTCTGAAAGTTCCTTTTGCCATGGACCGATAATTTCTGCCTGCTACCACACTATGATATCTCTGCAGATTTAAGGGAGTCTCTCCGTAGAGGTTACATTCACCTGACATTTTCCAAGATGTCTCAAAGCCATTTTTGTCACAAACTGAAAATCCTTCTTTGCAATCACTAAGAGTCTAAGTCCTTGCTGGTCCTCAACACATGGGACTCTACCCTAATAAGGATGCAGGTGGCTCCTCTGGGAGCCAGGGGTAGCATAAAGCCCACTCAGACTTCATTTGTGGTAAAACCTGCCACCCCATGAACACTTGTTTTCCTGCTTTTGAAAACAGAAAACCTTCCTGACTGTCAAAAAACAGCACTTGTCCCTCTCTCTTTTCAGGATGGGATCCTTTTACGCGCCAGGGCTCGTGGGTATAAACGTGCTGCGCTTATTGACCTCCATGTATTTTCAGTGCTGGGCTGTTATGAGTAGCAATGTCCCTCATGCAAGAGTCTTCAAAGCATCCAAGTCTAATAATTTTTACATGGGACTGTTGCTGTTGATCCTATTCCTCAGCCTTCTACCTGTGGCTTACACCATCATGTCCTTGCCTCCCTCCTTTGACTGCGGACCATTCAGGTACTAGCAAAATACCAAAAAGGACATTTTTTTGCTCTGGGACACGGGATTATTTTTGTGAAGTTAGAAGCCCTGGTCTCCAACAGAGGTGGTGAAATGCCTCCATTCTCCATTGGCTTAAATCCTTACCAATGTGAGGCAAAGGGTCATGTCCAGCTATGGGGTATAAACAGTCAGCTGGGAGCACTGAACCTCCTCCTGTCTGCTGTTCTTCTTTGCTACATGATTCCCAGTGTTTCCCCAACACACATCAATGAAAGCACCAAAGGACAGCAAGGTGCAACCCCCAGGGAAAAAAAAAAAAATAAGGACCATCCCTAAGGCTCTCTAGAATATTGTGGGAGCAAAATGAGTCCAAAGACTCCTTCATAAAGATAAGAACTCCCACAGCATCAGATTTTGTGTGTTGACTTTAGCTGGAAAATAGCAGGAAAAGGATAGGGGTGGTCTGAAGAGTTGCAGCTTAAAAGAAAAAAAAAAAAATTTGTAGGGTTTTTTTTTTAATTAAGACAAAATCAGCACTGCACAGAGCATTCAGTGAACTGGACTAACATGCCAATAAAGTCTAATTTGATTGAATAATGCCATTTCCTGGGCCTGCTGAATCTGACTCAGCAAGGAGTCAGCTTGGAACAAATTGTTCTTGTAGATGCAGTGTTTTAGGTTACCTGCTTCCTAACAGAGAATGACAATAGAAAGGAAAGAGACCAAAATACCCTTAGTTCTGAAACAAGGACAGGTGTCAACGAGCAATGTCAGAAGATCTGACAAGAAACTTGTTGCAGGCGTGCTATCATCTGGAGATGACTAATCTGCAATGTGAGAGAGCTATTTCAATTCCCAATCAAACCTTCAAAAGCCATTCAGCCTGATTCAGACCCTGGCACACCACTCAGCTCCACTGAAAGCTCAGCTCTCACGAGCGTCTGGCAGCTGATGAAGTTTGGATACTGTTTAGCCGAGTTTGCCTTTATTGATCTCATCATCAGGACAGAGCCAACACCCCCCCTAACGTGGAATCCTGCATGCTCCCAAAAGGCAACAAGCCCTAAATAGGAGGAACTGTACTGCCAGGGTTGAATTCCCAGACCCAGAGGTGCTGGGGTGAGAAGAAGGTCAATTACATAATCCATCCTTCTACAGAGCTGTTCTCCTTTCATACAGAATACTCTCATTTGCTTTATCAATCCGGTTAGAAATTACTCTTTCAGTGAGTTTTCTGTTAAGCAATAATCACAGCTTGCTATTTTTGTCATTACTTAGCAGCTCTTCAAGTCGGCTCATTATTTCAGAAAGCAGGAATTTGCATATGGAAAGTCATCTCTACCACAAAAAGGCCATATTTAACAAGATATTGATCAGAAATGTGTAGTTACTGCAGCCTGGAGTTTTTACATATTTCAGGGGGGTAAACAGTCAGAACTCACAAAGCAGTGACGTGGAAATAAATGAGCAAGTTGGCCTAGCAAGGGTTGTTCTTATAATCAATGGATGAAGGGAATGAATGGATCAACAGATAATCTAAAATGAAGGCATTTTAAAATCCTTGGTGGCTTGAGCTGATGCTCACTGGAAAAGGGATAAAGCATGCTACTTAGCATCATTAGACTGAAAGCCTATTTTATCCCTCAGGAAATATCTACACATCTTAACTGGTTGTTTGTCTTTCCAGTGGGAAAAAAAGGATGTATGATGTCATTCAAGAGACCATAGAGCTTGATTTCCCACTTTTTGTTGCCAAGATCTTCAGCTATGTGGCAAATCCAGGACTGATCATACCTGCAATTCTGCTCATGGTGTAAGTTTTCCTTGCAATATTACATGCCTGGGTTGGGGTAGAAGGTTAAAAAACAAATGTTCTGGGATATTAGTGAGGTCCAAATACACTTTCTGGGGAGAGAACATCACGGATTGGGGCAGACACAAGCTCCCTACCCCCCCCACCTTTGCCTAACCCAATTTCCCCAAATTTAATTACCTGACCCAATTAAACACAACTTTGTAGATGAAACACGTTGCTGACAGAGGCCCTGTAGATATCAAAGCTGTCACAGCTTCCATATGAAAAAATTTCTGTAGCCAGCAGGAAATAAATGGACAGTCTCAGCCTGGTGCTTTCTGGAGAAGCAATTTCTGTCACAGCTGGTGGTATTTAGAGCACAGCCATGACAGGGCATTCAAAAATTACATGTTCCAAAATGTGAAGAACTGTGAGTTTTGTTGGGGTTTTTAGGAGTTTTATTTTTTCATTTTCAAAATAATACATCTAGAATTTGTTTCAGTGCCATTTGATCATTTCACCTTTGAAATCACTCTTAAATCCATAGCACCTTCAGCAGCACTAGGATCAGGGAAGTTCTCTCTCTGTTTTTTTTTGTTTAAGATATTTTTAGCCATTAAATTTTAAGCCATTAAATTAAGTCGAATACAAGTTGCCATGTTACAAAGTTTCTTATAGAAACTTACAGAAAAATCCCAATTAAACTGAAAATGACATGTCACCCCTCTACCTGCCTCAAGCTACTTACTCATTTTAACCTAAAAAGGATGATCTTATACTGTGCAGACAGATCCTATACCTAGAAGAATCAGATCAGGTGCACGCAGGAGGCAAGAAGTCTCACACCACATCCCTTGTATGGCCAAGCATATTATTGAGTTATAAACTCTGTTCCTGTGGGCTTCACAGTAGCACTGGCAGATACCATTGCAAACACGAAATGAAAACTGCAGAACTAACACGTCTCAAATGGACCACCTTTACAAAAGGCGGCCAGAAATCAGGCTGTAGGTGAGATTTCTGAGGCTTTGATGCAACCCCCCAAAAAACAGATGGGAGAGCAGTAATACCTTTGAAAATAATGTGGTTTTTTTCAGTCACAATCTCCTGCTCTTTCCTCCGCTGACAGCTGGGACAAGGAACAGCACAAATCCAGTTTATTTGTTGATGAGACACTTTTAATCACCCCTTCCCAGTCTTGGCTATTCCCACACCACAGCCTTACCATCAGTCCATCTCTCCTTGAGACACCATTTAGTCTCTGCCCTGATTCCTCTCTGAAAACTGAGGGATACCTTATGTCCACATTACCTAAAACATCCTCCTTTCCCACCCAGATAAACCTCCTGTGTGGCCTTTGAGGATGTTACATATTTGTGATTTCCAGCCATTCAGCTCCCAAGAGGGTCACAGCTCTAAAAAAGTGGTTTCCCCCATGATGCCTGGGCAAGCCAGACCTACAGCCCCTTGGCAGTAGCTCTCATATGCTCCAAGTGCATTGGGTGTCTTGCAGAAGTACTGCTTGTTATCTGCATGCACATCTTGTCTGCGATAACCCCAGATGAAATCACAGCTACCATACAAGATTGTTTCATAAGGCTTCAGTCCTTTTCTGTTCTCCTTTTCAGACAAGTCCCCAGTTTCCTGCCTTGTCTCTGAAGATCTTCAACTTTCCCTCTGCTTCTGCCATGGTGCTGACAGGTAGACAGGGCCAGGCTGGAGCTTGTCCTTATGCTGATCCCCATGAAGTTTCCCAAAGGATTGAAACCAGGGAAATGCAAAAGCTTCGTTTAGTCCCAGTGAGCAGAGGACCACTCTCAAAGCAGCAGGCAAGGCAACCTACAATCCAGCCCAAGTAAAAATAGCCTCTACAAATAGTGACAGGCGGATAGTAAATGGACAGTCTGTTGATTTTGATTGCAGACACTGAAAAAATGTCTTTTCCACTTCTGTGGGCTGAATTAAGTAATTTTCTCTAGCCATGAAAACCCCTTCTCTTTTTTCCAGGTCCAATCCAAAATGCCTCTTTAATCCATTTCTGTTCTTAGCTCCTGGTCTCAAATAATGATGGGGTCTGGTGAATAACATGGGTGTCAAACTTACTGTCCTGCTTCAAACTACCCAAGGGACAAGGGAAATAGGAAATAAAGAGAAATAAGACGCAGAGATATTGTACACACGGGCATGTAACCTAATTACACTCAGGCTGAAAGCAGGATTTCAAGCTGCAGCCTACAGAGCTTCCTGACCGAAGCTGGAAGCACCTTACTGCATCAAGAAGAGAGGAAAATTAAAATTCCTGTGCAGACTAGAAAAGGACAGTGACCCACACTCTCCCCCATGATCTGGGGAAGCAGTAAGTCAGAGATGAGAGGAGCCAGGGTGTCGTGGTTTAAGCCCATATTGAAACTAAGCACCACGCAGCTCAATCCCCTCTCTCCGCCCCACCCCCACAGTGGACTGGGGGGAGGAATCAAAGTAAACTTGTAAATTGAGATAAGAATGTAGTGAAAACAAAGTAAAATATAGTAATCATGGTAAATTATAATCATAATAATGGCAATAAAAAGGAAAAAACAAGTAATGCACAATACAATTGCTCATCACTTGCTGACTGATGCCAGACCCTCCTTCTGGGTAACTACCCTCAGTTTACGTACTAGGCATGGTGTTTTATGTTGTGCAATACTCCTTTGGCCAGTTTGGGTCACCTGGCTATGCTCCCTATCAGTTTCTTTTGCATACCTTCTCACTGGCAGAGCATGAGAATTAAAAAAAAAAAAAAAAAAGAAAAAAAAGTCCTTGACTTAGGATAAACATGACTTAGTAAAACCCAAAACATCAGCGTGTTATCACACACCATTCTCATTCCAAATCCAAAACACAGCACTGTAAGAAATTAATTAACTCTATCCCAGCTGAAACCAGGACACAGGGCCATTCAGCATCCGTGTTAAACAGCTCAAACATGAGGGTGCATCCGCAGGCCCGTTTTGGAGGCAAGTATACCCGAAGAACCCCATTGAAAGTGGATAAACTCCATTTGCTAATGCTTACTCCATTCCTCAGCAACATTCACAGCTCCTCATGTTGCAGCTTACAGTCAGAACAAGGCCTGGCTTTGCTCTGCCTTTTTTGGGAGCCAGCACTAGCCGTGTGAATCAGAAATTCAGTGATAAATCCAGCACACCTGTAGGACCTGCCCAGGATATGGGTGTGCACCTTGGAGGATCTCAGACTGCCTCATCATTGCTTGGACAACCCAATCCAAATATGCCTGATTCCTGCAGATTTGGAGTGCACCACAGGCATGCCCACCAAATCACCTTTCTGTGGCACTGTCCTTTCCCCCTCTCCCTTTCAAGATCCCTTCAGGGCTGTTTAATCCTGAACAAGAATAACATCCCTTAAGCAATAAACCTGCAATAAACCAAGGACAGGGGAAACTCAGGCTTAGCCTGGAGGCAGAGTGGGCTTATATCTCACAGTGTTTGGGAGAGGGACCTGATGAGCTCATGCCCTTCCCATCAATGCCCCATTAAATGCAGGAGTCCTCAGGGGAGGAAGCCCTGGTGGTTGGAGGCGATACTGGGCACTAATGCAAAGGGTGAGAAAGTGCTGAAAAGGGACTGGAAATGGATTTGCTCAGTGAACTTGAGAAACCAGCTCAGAAACACAGTACGTGGCATCCCAGACGGCTTTGAGTAGCCAGCTCTAGTTGTCTGTATGAAAACAGGGGTGCTCCAGGCACTTACATCCCGGCTGGTGACAACAAAAAACGGCAGGGCAGCCGCAAAGCCCCGATTAAAAAGCAACATTTTCTAGGCAATGAGCTTAATAATACAGAAGAAATAAAACTACCACATCTTTACAGAAGAGCAAAAAAATTTCCAAGAGGACAGAGAGCCTGGTTCACCAAGACTGAGTTTTGAGGTAATGCTAGGCAAAAGGAAGCAAATGCGTTTCCTCTAGAAAGACCCCTGTAAAACGCCTCAAGAAAGGCCATCCTAAGTACCCCTTCCTGATCTCCCACCTGGAAACCAATATGCTAGTACATGATGTCTTGCTGGGCTTAGAGACATGCTCTCTGTTAATGAAATCCTGGAGCCTGGTTTGAGGATGCTGAACCTGGGCTGAAACCACACAAGCAGGTTATGCAATTGTCAGAAAACCTTTTTTTTTTTCCCTACCTTTTTTTTTTTTTTTTCCCTTCTATACAAGAATTTTCTACTTTATTTTAAAAAAATACCAGCTCTAGTGGTGAAGTGAATGGCTTCCTGGAAGTGAATTCCTGGGAATGACTTGAGCCACTGAGCACACAATGTTTATAATTTAGAAAAATAAAAGCACTCCACAAAAGCATGAGGAGACATTTTTTACCACCGAAATATTACTGGCTGGTGTCAGAGGTGGCAAGACAGACCCAGACGCTTAGGCATGTTTTAAAACACAAGCCTTCCTGTGTGCCAAAGACTGGCAGCCAGCATGCCCTCTCCCATCCCCACTTGCCTTTCAGTCCTTTCCAGCTTGGCTTGGTTTTCTCCTGGTTTTGGCATGTTCTTTTTGGAGAAGAAGGGATCGAAACAAAAGCCAGTGGCTCTGCTCCAACCTGTCTTCTGCTTGCCCTTGATTCCTGTCTCTGCTCACTCTCAAGGGTCCCTTCTGGGGAAAGAGGATGCAATTGGTTCTGGCAAAGGGAGAAGGAGGACTGTTCCTTGAGCCCTGCTTTTCAGGAGAGGCTTCACTGTTCTGCCAGTATTTCCTTAGTTTCCTATTTTTTTCCTAAGGTCTCTGTGTTAGCTGTTCAATTTCAAGGCTGGTGCCTGGTTTCACCAGGGCTGCTGGAAAGGAGGCGGAGGGAGCCCATGGTTATCCAAGGTGGAGGCAGGAGGGCACGGTTGTCATTTTTCTTCTCTTTGAGCAGAACTGAGCTACTAGATGGGTTCAGTGCATCTCAGTTGACCATTCCCCAAGGCAGCCTGAATTTTTCCTAAGCCTTGAGCCTCTAAAAGCAGTGTGGAGATAGCTGGTGGGAAAACTAAATTAAAAAAATTAAATGTCCCCTCCTGGTGAAACTTTTTCTCTCCCCTGATCCTGCCACTACAGCAACATGTTTGTTTTTCTAGCCTTGCCATCTATTACCTAAATTCTGTGTCTGAAGCGTATCAGCGCGCCAATGCAGAGCTGAAGAAGAAGATGCAAATGGTAAGTAAGTATTGATCTGGCAAAGTCATCTTTGAAATAACCTGCACTTCAATTTTTATGTGTAATATATGCTTTTTAAATCACTCTTCCCTTCTGAATGCATTGGTGACAGAAGAAAAAGATGTATTTTAAGCTTGTTCAGTCCCCTCTGATGGCATTTAATGGCTAATTGCAAAGAGTGGTCACATCCCACAATAGGCTGCTATTTCATACATCAAAACTATAGTTCGTTTTTCCAGAAACTGTGCTTTCCACCTACAAAAATAAGTTACTTAAAAATCTGAGCAATGGTTTAGTGCCTGAGATTTCCCAGGGACAATGATAAGCCAGATTTTTCACAAGTTGAAGAGCAATGAGCCATAAATAACAGCATGGCAATAACGATATTTTTTTACCAGTAATTCTCAAAACACCTTACAAAGGAGGCTGGCATCTGTCTCTGCTGTCCAAATAGGAAAAGCAAAGTATAGACAAATCCAAATACTTGAACTAGCAGGGTAGGATTGGGACCTCATGGTATACAGAACTGTGAGAGGTTGCAACATGTAGAGGACTGTAACACAGGGAACCCTGAACTAATGTGAATAAGGTCTGGCAGCAGAACATCTGCAAAAGCACAACTTTGCTCAGAGAGTGATTTCTCAAAGAGAAACAGCAAAGCTGTTCTGGTACCCCCAAAGTCTGCCAGGTTTGCCAAGTGGATGAAGGCTGCTCTGTGGGTTGGGACCCCTCAGCTGTAGCAAGGCCATGAGCTCCGTGGCTCCAGTATACAACAACTTCCATTGGCAAATAACTCTTTTTGGGGGAGGGATGGAGCTGGAGTGGAGTCCATCCAAAGTTTCTCACTGCGTAAGAGAAAGCAGCCTCTCCCTTCCCCATGCAGCATACTTGTTCTGAGCAAACCCAGGTTATTTTCTTCCCTCTAACATTCAGAAGAAAATCTTTTGAAGACAAATATATGCAAGTAAAATCAAAGACAGCCCTACAGCCCATCTCCATGCTGCCATAACCTCCTCCTCTTCCTTTGGCATTTATCCTGGACACTCCCTCACAAGAGGTCCACATTTAAAATAAACCAAAACCCCAGAGAGGGCAGATTGGCAGTTGCAGAAACACATAAACAGTCTGGTAGACCTAAACTATGTTATGATCAAGTGCTTTGTCTTAACAGGAGCAGAGCCATTCCTTCCCAGCCTCTCGTCCCCCTAAATGAGACAAACTTTCTTCCCAAAAACACCTGGTCACTGGACCAAGATTCAGCCCCTTGAATTTGGCAAAGAGATTGCATTCATACCAACAAACACTTAGCCAGGCCAACCATGGCACCAGGCCACCATTTCACAGATTGTATCTGCAGTTTTAAACTAAACCCGATTTTTTTTATTGATGCAGCAACGCGAAGAGGAGAAAAACAAAAGAAACAACAAAGCCACCACTAACCCCATGCAGCAAGATCTGGAGGATTTACTTACACCAACTACAAAGACAGAAAGTCATCCCAACCACGAAGAAGGTAAAATCCAAACAATGTCCCATCAACACTTCTGAAAAGGCTCATTGTAGCACCAAAGTGACTGGGTAGGATTGAGAAACTGGAGGGATACACATTTGCAAGCTATTAGATGAGCATAACTGGCACAGATTTTTTCCATTCACAGAAGTCCACCTACCAATGGACACCCAGGAAGGGGACTTGTCACATTGTGTCTCACACAGGGTTGTCACAGTATAGAAATTGTAATTCAAAGTTATAATTCACATCCCAGCCATTAACCATGCTGGTCACGAAACCAGCAATTTATTCTGGGAACAGTGCTTGAACTCCAGTGTCTTTCCTGGGCTAATGAGTTGAGTCAGGGATAGACTTTTTTCAGAGTTGAGGTTTTCATTGGAAAATTCATCATGAATGAGACAGAAGCTTCTCACAGGAGTGCATTGGTAAATGCGTGCTGTAAACTCTGCTGTGGGGGTCCAGAGAAGCAGAAGGAGGCACTGGCATCAGGATCTGGGCACTTTCAAGGAAGATGGATCCTCCAGGCTCAGTTTCAACCAGTCACTTCCTGACTGCCAGACCTCCTGCTCTCATTTGTGAGAAACATGTGAAAGATTTTGATTCTGTCTTGATACAGATGAGAAAAGAAGACTAGTGCCACCATTAGTGGCACTAGCACCACTAGTGCTTGCATTTAGATGGGCTGAGACGAGCTGGAAAGTTCAGAATAACCCAACACAGATTCCCCTCAGAGCAGACCCAGGGCAATCATTTAGACTGAAATAGTGCTGGCAGTGTTTTGGGTGCACTGAAACTAAAACTGAAGTCAGCAATTACCCCATGACTAGAAGTGTACCAGCATGGCTGGTAGGATTATCATGTCATCAGTAAGAACCTGCAAAAATGGCTTGGGCAGAAGAGACATGTGCTGGCTGTTGGCCGGGGATTAATGGTTTCAGTTGTGGTTTCTTCTCTCAGATGCTCAAACACAAATCCCCAGACACTCTGGTTATTGCACACAGAAGAGATAGCAGCCACTGGGGAGAGGACAAGAGGCAGTGTTTGCTCTCAAGAAAATAACATTCATAACCTTTGCTCTAGAAAAGAAAACGGAGTCTCCTGATAGAACCAGCCCTGTCAGGAAACCAGGCAAAGGAGCAGTCCCGGATGGCAGCCCCACAACTGGCGGGAGAGGAGCAGCATTCACCCCGCCCTCACACGTGTTTGTGACACAGCCGCTGACACCGGGTGTCCGGGCACCGTATCTTGGCCAGCCCAGACCACGGGGGCACCCACCGGGACTAGTCCCTGGAAGAGGGAGAGGGCAGCCACGCTACTTACAGGCTGCTCGATAAGCTCAGCAATGCTTCTCCCACCTGACATTAAAACAGAGGTGCTGCATGAACTATCGTAGTTTTAGCGGGAAATTATTACTGCATGTTGCACATCCACTCGTGATGGTCTCTATCTATCCAGCACTATCTAATACAGATTTGTTTAGACACTTAGTAGTATTTTGGATTTGTAACCCCCAAAGGCCGTGCTGATTTTGATCGCCAAGGAAATGGGAGGCAGTCAGAACGAAAATCAGCTGTGGCCCTGCTACACTGAGGACACAGTCCTGTGGCCACTAACAGCAGCACTAACAGTGGTGGGCTTGCTCTGCTTCTCAGCACAGCAACTGCTTGTCAGTCTTTTCAAAGGCTTCTTTAATTAATAAAAGTGGTGTGAGTATACCTGTCATTTCAACACAGTTGGTTTGGCTTTTTTTTTTTTTTTGCTGTCCTTCTACTCTAGGTATTAAGGATTCTATCAAAAAATTCAGTGTCCCAGTCCAGCTGCAAGCCAGCTGCTACTAGGAGTAGCGGACCCCTATTAGACCAGCAGAGCAGGAGGTTTTGTCAGCTGCACTTGTGATAGCTTTTCTCCAGTCTACCTCCTCCAAACTTTCATATTTTTGTTTCAATCTCACCACCATTTTCTCTGGCTTCCCACTCTGCTCCTCTTCCCATAGTCTGTTGACAGCAGCTTCTACCATTACTTCAATCCTTGGATAGGATTCCCAGTCTAGCAACACCACCCAGCACAGCTGAGAGACTAACAGTGTTTTGGCCTAGTTTCTGATTATAACCAGTTAGAAATTCCTGGTGCAATTTCATAACAATATCTTCCATATCTCCAGGACTTCCCTGGACTCTGTGGCAGAGCTTCTCTGGGTTGACCTGCTCTTTTACACCTAAGGTTTCTTCTTATTGTTTACACAAACCCATCCCAGGCAGCTTAGATCAACATGTGTTGTTCTTCTTAGAACTGCTATAAAAAAATTAACTTCTTCAGTAAAACCAAATCCATAACCACAGCTAGTAAAAATTCCACTAAAGCTGGGATATTTGGATTTAAAAGTTGACACTTAAAATTTTTCCACTAAATGCCACAAATCTTGTCATACATGTTATGTTCAGGACAGGAAACTCAGTAAACTATTTCTCCTCTACAGTTTGGCAGAGCACAGAGCATTTGACCTTCAGCCTGGGAACATCCATCTTCAAAGAGCTGGGCAAAAGGGTCCAGTTTAGTCAAATATAAGGCAGACTGAAACAAGTATTCAGTTTTTCAGGTCCAAAATAACAAAAGTATTTAAGCATCTGATTCCTTATAGGAATTACGAGATTCAATACTGTGCTGAGCTTATCTGTAGATAGAGATCTAGCTCATTTGTTGATGTTTGTGTTTTATAAAAGAGACCAGAGCCCTGGAGAAGTACTTCCAGAAGAACAAACAAGGAGCAACTAAAAGGAAAATTGAGAAATTCTTTAAAAAAATAAATCATTGCATTGTGCTTTCAAATACAGAGGAGTCAATGTCTTATTTCAAGAATTAGCTGTCCCTGGTGCACATCTTTAAGTCGGTTGGGCTATTCTGAGGCACACTGCTATGGTCAGGCTTGGTCATTCTCCCAGGGAGCCTCCATGAGAAAAACTGCTCAGCAGATTTATTTCCTAGCCTTAGAAGGACATTTCTCTGAGCTGGGTCTCACAGATAGGGCCTTGTCTTGCCTCTTTTCTGGGAGAGTTGCTGATGCAATACAGCTGCGGTGACCTCTCTTGCCACTCTGTCCGCAGAGATACCCAGTCACTGTGCTGGAAAAAGTCAGACAAAAGGCGGCCTTTTTCAGGAGACAGAAGCTGTGGCCCCCCATCCTTCTTTACAGCTGTCCATATTGGTCAGAAAATGCTGGGGGAAGGTGCTGCCAGCCTGCTAATTCAGAAGGATGTCACAGAAACAATACAGTGCCCTGATTTCAGCCCAGCTGGTCTGCCCTGAAGACTCTGGTATCTTTGGGAATGGTTGCAGAACAAGGAAAAGGACTTTGCTCCTCTGCGTTTCTCAGCTCACACTGAAAAACCATTTAGAAAAGGGAGAATGTGGCTTCAAATCTCACTCACCTCTGCTAGAAAACAGAAAGAGACTGGAAACATGAGTGTGCAGACATATCTGCATATGTGGAAGAAAATTAAAGTAGGAATACAAGGGCAATAAGAAACACTACGAAGAAGCCAAATAGAACTTGAGAGAGATTTTGAGAACCAAAGAAGCAGAGGCAGACTTAGACCAGATGAGTAACTACTACAGAATTTGGATGCTCTCCGAATCAGGCCCCTGACTCAGACCTGCAATAATATTGAACATTACAAAGCACTTTGTCATCTCTGGAGCACACAACTGCCCGTTGGCTAATTAATCTTTCAAGGTTTGCTTATCTCTAATTATAATGCATTGATCAATGTGTTTTGCAAGCTCAGAGACTTCAGGAAACGACAGTGATAGTATCAGCTGGACACTTTCTACAGACCAGTGGAAACTCTTCCCTAGCTGCAAGTGGTAAAAATGCCAACCCTCAGTCCTCATATTAACTGAAAAGATTGTGTCTCAGAGTTTTGAATCCATTTACCAGTTACTCACACGCAACTGAAGGTTAAACTCCACAAAGTCATTGGAATATTCAGTAGTATTTGGTTTCATCCCTATTTTTCTATTGTTAGGAACTGCAATAAGCTCCTGTCTGAGAACTCAGCATTAATTTCCAACCCCCAACATTTGTTGAAAGACTATATCTATACCAAGCTTCCTCCAGGGCTCAGTCTAACTTCAAGGGCAAAGACAAAAAAAACCCCCCAAAAAACCCCCCCAAAAAAAAAAAACCCACAAACAAACAAAAAAACCACAAAAACAAACAAACAAAAAAACCCACAACCAACCAAACAAAAACAAACAAACAAAAAAACCCAAACCTCAGTTGTGAATACTGGGAGCCTCCTAGTAACATCTCACACAGAGCAAAGTTTGCATTCATATATGACTGGAAAAGCCCTCTGCATTGCAAATTTTTCACATCTTGTATTGCCACTAGATCAAATGCTGCATCCAAAAGGTTTTGGTAAAAACCAAGGAAATATCTAAGCTTAATTATTTTTGTTCTCACCAAAGGTTTGTTTTCAAACAGGCAGCTCTTGTGGGCATGTTTTTAGTTTGCATGGCCAGACAGAGCATCTGCTCAGTGTTACTGATGAACAGGAATTTCAACAAAATAAAAATTAATTTTTTTAGAGGGCAATTTTGCAAAACACGTGTGGCTAAACGTGAGCTGTCAAAGGGAAAACAACATGTACACTTCTCTTGGGGTAAAAAATGTCATTCAACCATTTCTACCGTAATGTGCTCAGCATAGTATGAGACAAACTGCTTTCTGTACTTGCAATGAACATAAAATAGTAGACACCACTAAAACCAGGTTTGTTCATAAAGCCAGAAAAGAATGCAAAGAACACATTGATTTTTGTATTCAGTACCAAGGCACCTTGACTTCTCCAAAGCAGAAAAGTCAGCTTTTGCTCTAGAAGGAGAGTAAGTTCCTTTCAAAAGAAAACGTTGAAATATCTGAGCTTGTATTTTCAGGTAGCTTATATGAAGCTTTCCAAGAAGAGAAAGGGAAACAAGCACCACATGGAAGGCATAACCTCACTTACTCCAAACAAGCAGTCAAAATCATCTTGAGCCCTTTCTCATCCTCTGCTCCTATAGCTGACCCTGCACTACAACAAAGTCATTTATCACACATTCTGAACCTTCACAGCCATAAGATTGTCACATTGCTTGATAATCTGAGCTACAGAAGTGCCACGTGTAATCCACCTCCTTCCTTCTTCAGAATCTTCACTGTCTTTCACTGCACAGCACTGCTCACGGCAGGAGGAGAGGGCTTCCTCATAGCAGCTAACAAACCAGAGCTTTGGGGATGGACTTTTAGTTTCTTTCAGATTGCTGAGGACGGACGTCATCTGGACATCTAAGACAAAGAAACCTCTCAACTACAAAGAGGCTCCGTGTACTGCAAGAGCCACTGTAGGGACAGGGGCCACAAGCTGCATGGGCTCTAGCACGCACTGAGACATACCCTGAGAAACTTACACTGATGAATCCAGGCAAGGAAGACAACCCAAAAAAAGCCATTTCCCCACATCCAGAGAAAACTCCTGATGATGGAAACTGGTATTTTTGCAGCTTATCCTGTCCCACAAGACATCCTGCTCAGCACGCCAGGCTGGGCGGGGGCTCTGCCAGTGCCAGTCTGGGAATGTCCACCTTCAAGGAACTGAACACAGGGATCCAGTTGGGTCAGACCTGAGGAAGACTGGAAAAGGATTCTGCTTTAAAGACCTAACCCAACAAAAGCATATATGCATCTGATTCCTCACAGGAATGTGCTGTGCTTATTTGTAGAGACCTAGCCCACTTGTTGATGTCTGTGCTTTTAAGAGACCACAGCCCTGGAGAAGTACTTCCAGGAGCTACAAGGGAGAGACTTCAGAATTTCTTCAAAATTAAATAATTGCATTTTGCTTTCAAATACAGAAAATTCAACGGGTTATTTCTGGAAGTAGCTGCACCATTAAAAGGTGGGCACTCCCAGGCTGGCACAAGCCCAGCAAGGCAGGGGTTCTGCTGGTGTCAGGAGCAGCAGAGTGGTTTCTATGCTGGTGAAGATGAACCAAAACTCTAATGTCCTGTGGGCCCCTGAGTTGCCCCCAGCAGGCCATGGGTACAGCAGGTCGCCCGCCTTCCTGCACTCCAGCATGTTCAGACCCCTCTCCACAGCCTTGTGGAGAGTGCTTTTGCTGCCACCAAAGCAGGTCAGATGGGAACCTTTGAAGCCTGACCCCACTGCCTCTCTAAACCGCATCTTTTCAAAGCAGTGATGTCCTGACCAAAAAAAAAAAAAAAAAAAAAAAAAAAAAAAAAAAAAAAAAAAGAAAAGAAAAAGAAGACAAGTTTTTGCCAAAAGGCTTTAAAGAGTAATTTCCTCCCCTCCCCATTTTGATTAATTCTGCATGCAATGTTATCAGCTCTCCAGCCTGACAGCTGTGGGGATATTTTTTTCGTCTCTGTCATGGTTTTCCTGCTGCTTGCCTAAGCCCTGAGGCAGCAGCTCGTCCTTTGGCAGGTGGCCGCCTGGTTTCATCTGCAGCCAAGGCTTTATCACTCACAAATGCTCAGATACAGTTTTCCCCTGGGGAAAAAAGCAACTCTGAAAACCAAGGATTTCTAGGTCCTGGCCCATTTCTCACACAACATAGTCATCAATGCTGAATCAGAATTCAGCATTGTTTTAAATGGACCATACCAACACAATGCTGTGCCGTGTCAAGCTAATACAGGGAGGCTTGGCTTTGCTGCAATCACAGGACCCAGCTCCCTGGGATTCCCTTCAATTCAGCCATCTATAAACATCCATATCCAGTTGTGAACATTGCCTCTAAATCTTAAACCGGCACCACGTGGTGCTACTCAGGGAATACCCACCTTCTCCACACGCTCAGCAAACATAGGCCACGAGGCTCCCACCCGTCAGGAGACAGTCTGTGTATGCACATATCCACACAGGCACCGAGATAAAGATGAGTGGATTTTAAAACATTTCAGAATTGATAATATTTTCTCCACCACTCCTTCACTATTGACAGCAAAACTAGAATGTAAGGAGGAGAAGAGATTTCTCTGTGCATGGCGCTCCAAGCGTGCAGGTGGAGGGAGAGGAGCTGACAGCCACCCAGGGATGGATGGACACGTGTTATTTCCCAGCTTTGCGTGCGTCAGCATCAAACACCAATGAAAAGACCCAATGGACAAAAGTCACCTGAAGGTGGCAGAGGAGCCAAGGGGAGGAGAGGGGCAACCACAAAGGGTCTTCTCCACCTCCTGGGGACCAGAGTCAGGCAGGAGAGCCCTCTGTGCTGAGCTCAGCTACGCTCCCCAGAGGCTCATGCCTAAGAGAACCAGAGTGCGATTTAGTATCATTTAACCCAGCTCACAGATCTGGGAAATCAGGAGGGTCTGGTCCCAGGCACAGCAAGCAGGTGGGTTAGAAATTCGGCAGCTCTGCACCCACCTTAAGGCTGGCACAGAGGTAAGGATACACTGCACCCACCACTGCTACATACAGGGAATGAAAACGCTTTGCAAGGAAACAGCTGCAGGATATAAAAGCAAGAGAGCTTCCCTGTTGGGAACCAAGCAATGCTTGCTGAAGCTGCCAATGTCATTTCTCTCTGGGAAATGTGGGAGGAAGAAAAAATAACTTCAGCTCAGTCGAAAATAAAATGAAAACAACCATAGTGGCATAGCACTGTTACCTGGACTGCATGAGGATGGGCAAACTATCACAGTGATCAGGTGCGCAGATCAGGCTAATAGGAGGTGGAACTTTATTTAAATGGCATTACTAACTCATTTTTCCAGGTAAGAGCAGCTGCAGAAACATCCCAAGCAGCTGTGTCCTTCATCTGCCTCCATTCTCCCTCCCTCAAAGCAAAGCTGTTTGGGGGAACCAAGGCTTCTCCTGCAAAAGCCTGCAGATCCAAATCTTCCTCTAATTAAGAAACACTTCACACATAGGAGACTTTTGGGTTTTTTTTTTAGATAGCAGCAACAGTAAATAACAGCCTTGGCAGATGTTTAGGAACTTCAAAATATGAAGGTCATTAGCAGATTTATTTATATAAGGTGCCTGGAGGGCTCAGGGCCAGGTAGAGAGAAAAAAATCCACCACTATAGTAAAAACCATGCTTTCTTCATTAGCCAGAGCACTTTAGCACATTATCTACAGTGGCCTGGGCACAACAGCACAAACACTGCCTGAACACAAAGCGGAGCTTCACTGTGACCACAGCAGCACTGCTACAGCTTGCAGATCCCAAAGCTCCATCAGCAGCTGCTGCAGCATGGGAACAGCCCCAAGGCCAGGGCTGCAGGGGTTTTGCAGAAGGCCCCAGCAAACTGAACTTCTGCTCCCCATGAAGCCCAGCAGTTTATGGAGGAAAAAGCTGCAGAAGCATTTTGACACTGCATTCACAAATATAACTAATGAACCACTGCTAAGTTTTCCCTCACAAGCAGCTGCAGCTCTGCCTGGGAAACACTCCACAGCTTTTGCTCAACTTCCCACACCTCCATCATCATCCCCACATGGGATGGGGTTGTGCCACAGCAGCGGAGAGCCAGCAGTGGGGAAACTTCAGCATTAGTGTTGCCTGAAGCACTGCCCCATGGACAAAAGCAGTTCCCTCATGCAGAAGTGGTGGAAATCTGCTGGGACAGTCCAGTATCAGGCACATGCCCTTTCAGGACTTAATGTCCTCCCTGATGCCAGTAACTGGCAGCCCCAGCTCTTCCACCCACCACCAAACCACGCACATCTCAACCTGGTGCTGATTCAGCCTCTTTAGTCACAGGTTCATTTACTAATTGCATTTCAGACTGTTATCTTCCTGGGTGAATGGTAGGGGATGTTGATATGATGGCAGCCACGAGATGCCCAACAGCAGGGTGCCCCTTTTCTGGCACAATCAGACCTCGAATTCAGAGGAAAGAATATGGAATTCAAGGCAAAGCCTCCAAAAGTAACGTATGTTTAAAACTATTTGCAGCAACCACAGTAACCACTTATCCCAAAGCTATCCAGCACCAAAGAGGTGGGATGTGGGGGCTCTGCAGCACCAAAACGCATCCTAGACAGCCTCCATTAAATCTCACCTAATCAGGAAAATGTACCCAGCACACATTTGCCACAGGGGTCCTTATAGTACCAGCAAAATATTGCCTGAGCAGCTATCACAACTGCTAAACTCACTCTAGCCTTGGCAAGCAAAGATGCCCATGCTGTTCCCCTCTGGCCTACACCGCCCCATGGCACACACTCACTGCTCCCCTCTGTATTTTGTGCTGCAAGTACCTCAACAGCAGAAGAGCCCCCAAAATAAGCAATTACAAAGCCACAGTCCCAGAAGACAGCAGAGTCTTTCAGCAGCCCTCACATCCCAGAACAAACATGGGGTCACAAGTGCACACTCAGCCTTTCTCAGACCAGCCAGCTAAAAGGTGCTCTGTTCTAATGCAGTGCCTACCAAAGCGACACAAGAAGGGAAAGTCAATCCACTATTCTCATAATGGTAGAAGATTTAAAAAAAAAATTAATTAAATGCAGAGGTTGACACCTACCTGAACAGAGAAACCTCCGTCTCTCAGATCCCAGGGGAGCAGAGCCAGCACAGACCACAACAGAATGGCTCCAAAGAGAGCTCGTCCTATCTGGGCACCGCACAGCACTAATAACTTGCAGCATTTTAAATCACAAGTCTCAGATTTGACATCTTCATGAAGTTCCTCTTTCAATGTACGATTCAAGAAATCCCAGCTCTCATTTTGAAACAATAAACACAAACACGTAGCTTTCACAGAATGAAAATAAAATTTAAAACAGGGAGCAGGAGCAGCATACAAATCAAGGAGAAATCCAAGACATGCTTAGGCAAACAAAATTAAAACTTAGTTTATCTCAAAAGTTTTCAAAGGATTGAACCCTTGAAATCAGAAAAACTAGTTGTTAGACTTCTCAGCCCTCCTGAAAGAGCTGATGGAGAACCACTGGCTGCTTACAGCACTCGGACAAAATCGGTTTGCTTCACAAAACCAAGAAAAGCCAACAGCACGCTCACTCCTACCCCACACCAGTTCTTGTGAGCAAAGGGTAGGAGACACTTCAGCCCCTGGCAACTGGGGCTGGTAAAACCTTACCCAGCTGAGAGCAAGAATGTGGTTTAAAGGAGCCTCTAACCCCACACTCTGATTCACTCTCTACATGTGCTACCTAATTTTTTTATCTATAAGCAAAGCCAACAGGTGTAGTAAAGTGTGTATACCTGTGAGCTTGGGGAGTACCACGGAGATGAGTCACTCTAGAAAATGCTGGAAGCAATAAGCCAAAAAGGACAGATGACCTAGAAAGCTTCCAACATATCTTTGACTAGGAGCACTTGCAGCCAGCAGCATCCCACACTTGCTCCCTTAGGGAAATTAAAAGCAGGATCAAAGTTTGCAGCTGAGCACAGAGGCAACAAGTTTAACATTGAAACATATATAGAAAAACAGCAGGGTATTAAAGAAATGTATTATGGTGTCTTATGGTCCCTGTGAGAGGGCATCATTCTGCTGCAAGGAATTCAAAAAGCCAAGACAGTACCTTCCCTTCCCCGGTGCCTGCTCTGTCCAGCTCTCCTCCGTCCCTGCCAGCAGCAGCCGAAACGCGGACAAACCAGGAATAACAGCCCCACCTACTGGAGATTGGGAAACGATCCACACCCTCCTACTTTGCAGCTGGGCAACCCACCACCATCATCCTCCCAGCACCTTGCCAGGTGGAAGCAATGACACCTTGCCAGGTGGAAGCAATGCTTGTGCGATTGCCTGCTCCCTGAAAGCCACTTCCCTTAACGTGTCCGTGTATGAGAGTGGCAAAAGGCTGGTATTGTCATCCCAATCTAGCTCAGACGCAAAGAGCAAATATCCAGACCATCTCCTTCACTCTCAGCATCCCATTGGCTCTCCAAAGGTGAGGGGGCAAACAGCCTCTGGAACCAGTTGCTTGGGCAATGCCAACTAATTCAGCATTCCAGGTGAGAACTAAGGTTTCACAGCAGCTTTCCAGGCTGTACGGCTGCACCCTGACATTCCCAGCCACAGCACAGGAACGAGCAGTGCTGAGATGCCCTGGTACAACAAAAACTTGTCCATCTTTGTCACAAGTTGTCCTCATGGCAGACCAGCTTGGAGTTTTGCAACATGCCACACTTCTCACACCAAGCTCCCTGATTTGCATAACCCTAAACCTAACCCAAACTACTATATACAGTGGGCAGGCGTGTAGCCCCTTTGAGCACCTGAAATGTTTCAGTTCACAACACCCAACTCTGGCCCAGACAGCGTGTCCTGCTCTCCTCTTCTGAGCTGCCTGCTGTAAAAACCCAAGCCCCGCACCAAGAGCAGTGGGCACACTGGAAGGTGCTCTGTGCCAGAGGCACACGTGCACTGCGTGCACTCTTCTCCTGCACAAGAGTGACCGTCAATACTCTGTACTAAAACAGAGTTAGATGTGTGAGTCAACCCAAGGAACGCTTCTGGGTGTAGTGCAATGCCACTTAAGCATGAAGACAAAGATTTTCCACAAAAGCAGGTTTCTCTGGCCTTCAGAGCAGGGTCATTTTGAATGATGCATCCCATGGCCTTTAAGGATTTACTTTATTCATGCTTGAACAATACTAGTAAAAACAATCTTGTACCCAGTGAAACAAACACTGACAGAAATATTTAGGTCTCTGTCACATGAGAAGACACACACTGCTTAAACTCAGCTTTGTTAACACTTCATAAACTGAGGTTTCAAGCAGCAGCCCAGAACAGAGATGTTATTTCAGCTTTTAACAATAAAAAAGGTATCTTCGTTGTGTATTTTTTTCATCAGCGACTACTGAGTGCGTAAATAAAAATTACATGCTGTCCAAGTTGGACAGTAGAAAATGGCAGTGAGCATTCTTAAAAACATAAGCATTAAAAGGGCAAATAAAAAACAGGTTCAGAAATCAGCATCCCACAAAGCAAGGAATTCAGAAAATCAGTGTTGTGACATAGCAAGACTGTGCCCATGCCCAAGGTTATCACCATCTGCCTCTTTGCAGGGCTGATAATCAAGAGTATTCTTCATTCCCAGTGCTACATAGAGCTGTAACACACTGTTCTACCTTTATCTGTTATAAAGACTTGGTGGCGATGAGGTTTTCACAAACTCAGAAGTTTTGTGGTTTTCACAAGCTCTAGGCTGCAAGGGCTGGGAGTTGATAGTGCCAAGCACTGACTAGAGGAATGAAACTTGGCCTGAAACGCTGACCGATATCTCTCTGGAAGCTGCAGGGCAGTTGGGGAAATGTTCCAGAAACACCTTGGTCCTACAGCAATAATGAGATAAATCTGAAATATTTTCCTTTTTCCTTTCTCTGCCAGGACACACGTGTTCATGACAGGCTTCACCTGTCCTGAGAAGGTTCAAGATACACAGGTTCAGAGAGTGCTGCATTCATGGCAGCTTGGACTTACAATGTGCTTTACTCCATGGAGTCTATCTGCACCATCATATTAAGCCAAGAAAAAAAAAATCTAAATTACAAGATCCACTCCAACTGCATGCTCATAGTCCTGGGAGCAGAGGAAGCCTCTGAGAAGCAGCGAGGTGAATTCATCAATCACACACACCTGAGTTTTCTTTGCATACTTAGTTATATGCTGCACTGATTTTAGTAAACAGGCTTACAATATCAGTACACCATACTCCCAAAATTCAGCATCAAACATCCTATAGCCATTTTCACAGTCTCATAAAGCAAGACAGACTACAGATGGAAAGAGTGGAACATTCTTGCAGACCGGATTTAAGTAAACAGAGATGAGTCTCTTCAACTGTGCATAAAACCCTTTGCTTCCTGCAAAAGAAAAGCCTTGGTGTAATCCTACATTACTTGGATGCTAAAAATATCATGATTATTTGGGCAAAGAAATGACTGGAGAGGAAAAGGAACATCTGTGAATGGTGGCATATAAATTAAGGAGGGAATTAGAAAGCAGATGTGAATGAGAGATTCCTGGATCACACAGTACATTATTGGCAGGGACTTTTCAACAGCTCACTTCTCCAGAGAGGTTCTGTAATGCTCAGCAACACCAGTTGGCTCCTGCCGAGACCAAATGTGAGAGAAGGATATCCTAAGAAGGATATCTAACCCAACTCAGCCCACTTCCAACAACCCAAATCAAACACAGAGAGATGGTCACAGAGAAGGGAAACACTACCATGACCCTCAAGGGAAAAAAAATTGTTTTCACTACATGGAGACCTCTGCCTAAACCATTTTGAGTCAAATCAGATCAGTCCAGGACAACAGAGTTTAAGTTCTCTGCTGTCCTTTTTCAACATAACACCACAAACTGCTGGAAAAAAACTGCAGTAACGAACAAAACAATGTCTCTAGGATTGCTCCTACTTCCTGTTCCTCTACACTACCTCAACAGACCACATCTGCCAGGTGTTTGCCACAGGGGAAGCTCTGGCAGACATAGAATCTTTTGCTACACCTCTGCTGCAGCCTATATTCCTGTGCCTAGCCTTCTCCTTCCCTGTGCCTCCGGCATGCTGAGGAACACAGCCTTGCTGCAATGTGCCCTCTGCTGCTGCAGCCAAGGCTGTCTTTTCTTCTAAAAGGCTGCTATTCATCCCCTCTGCAGAGCTCCAGGCAAATGAGCTCTTCCACTGCAGAGGTCTCCTGACCATCTTTTCCCTTGATGTGTAGATCCACCTTACTGTGACAGTCCTTGGTTGTAAGAAGAATTAGAGAGTCATAAAAGCCAAGGGGATACATCAGGAAATCCTTAAATGAAAACAACCCCATTCCAGTAACGAATCAGAAATATTTCAGCAACAAGAACTCAGATGCAGCTCTCTCTTATTTAAAATAGCACCTTCACCCACACAGGAGCTGACTGATGATTGCTACATACTCATTAACTTGAACATTTACTCTTATGAAGGAGGTTACAACACAGATTAAAAAAAAAAATGGACAACGGTGAAACAGTAATAGCAATGATTCACTGTACAGAGGGGTAAGATTATGTTTTGAGTTTCAAAATGTTAATGTGAAAGAGTGAAAAGAAAGTCAAGAGCAAAAAGTTATTTGGGGGCAATCTGAGATCTGGGGAGAAAATCAGCAGGTGCTGTACAGGCTGTCCCTGATCCAGGTACAACAGCCACACGGAGTCCCAAAGTGACCAGGTCTCAACCCACCCCAACACACCAGTGACAGACCTCAGGTGACAGGAAGGAGCCTCTCACTGCTGGTTGCTGGAAGTACCTGAGGATGCGCAACAAACACACATCTCAAGAACACAGTGCACAAACAGGCCCCTTTCAGGGCCCAGTAGTGAAGTGCTCATACGCCTCTCAGCTAAAAGATGTCATGTTATTAACTAAATATTGAGTCGCCTTGCATGTAATAGGTAAAGAAAACAGGAAAAAAAAATCAGCCTCCTCTGGACACCTACTGTGCAGTAATATACATAACTTGCTTTAGGGTTTTTTACTGCTAATATGCACTATTAGAGTAAAATCAAATGAGCACATGTGCTAAGAGAAAACATTCTTTACAAGTTAATTGGCAGTGCTGAAGGTGCAAAAAAAGAGAATCGGAGACCACAGCAACATGGAAAAAAGGATCCAATTTAAACTCTCTCCAATAAAAAACCCCATTTCTCTTGGGGAAGAGTCTACCTCCCACTATTGCTAATAATCACAGCAATATAATCCTCAAGAGTTAAAGCAGACAAAATAATGCGGAGTGTTTTTCCTGAAGATTACTGCAGTATTTTTGAGAAAGGAACTGGCAATACTGATGCCAGAAGCTGCGGTTTCAGCAAGGGAGCAGCTCCCACTCAAGGACTCTCCTCTCCACATTGTGCAGTCAGGCGACCTCCCACACCCAGTCACCAGAACCTTCCTTACCCTGTTAACTTGTGAAACCCCAGGCAGAACAATAAAAACACCCTGCTTGGGTGGGTCCCAGCTTCACCCACCCGGGGGGCAGGGAGTGCTGGAAGAACCTCCACCCCTCATCACCTCCCCTCCGGGCCCACAGCAAAGCCACCCTAGTTGGACTCCTGCTTGCCAACAGGGAGCTGCCACATCACTGGGGGCGTGGAGCCAGGCAAGGCGGGAAATATGAAACCTGCCCCATCCCCGGCGCTGTGTTCTGTCAGGCAAGCAGGCAGGAGGGACAGCCCAGCCCACTGCTGCAAGCAGTGACAGAACCCACAAACCCCCAGCTCCTCTGAACAGACTCCTGGCTGAGGACTGTGCCCCACAATACCCACACACATTATCAGACAAGTTTACAAAAGCAGTACCAGGCACAGTGTATAGTAAACCAGGCTTTATTTCTCTCACAGTACAGTGGGGCTGAAGTTAAGACCACTCTGTGGCAGTGCCAACCCACTCAGTAGCCTGGGCCGTGGGAGCTGCTGACCAGTCCTCAGTGGCAGGCTGGGCACTCCAGTCCTCTGCAACCACAAAGACAACAACACTTTAATGCACCCCAGCTCTTCCCACTCACAAAACATCCCCCCCTTCCCACAGACACCCCTCAAACTGACCTGTGGGGAACTGCTGGATGGGCACAGATGGGACCTGCACTCCCTCAGACCAGTCTGCAACCTCAGGCTGAGGAGGAGCAGTGAATTCAGGTGCTGGGGCTGTCCATTCGGTCTGGAACTCCTCCTTTGTGACTGCTTTCTCGGCAGCAGCCTGCTCCTCCTTTTCAATCTGCAATGGAAGAGCCCAGCCTGAGTCTCCCAGGAACGTATCACCGCACTTGCTATCACACAGCAGACAGCAGGCATTAACAGGCAATACAATCAACCAACCATCACATTAAAGTGTCAAGTGCAATTATTATTTTAGCAAAACAGCAGGCACACAGGACAACAGGGGCAGAGCACAGGCAAAATATCTCAGAGACACACTTCCTGCCATGGGGCTCCTACCTCCTCAGGATCTCTGTAGAAGTACAAATCAGGCATGACTTCCCATGGGTGCTCGCGGGAGATGGTGCCACGCATGCGCAGGACCTCCCGAGCCAGCATCCACCACATCAGACCCACTGAGTGGGCTCCCTGCAACAGAAGGACGTAGATTTGAGTTTCTGCAAAGATAAACTTTTGAAGAAAGAGCAAAAGACTTATTTGTACCCAATCGAAGGTTCTTGTGCGGGGAGAGAAAGAAATTACCTGCCAATACCTAGACTTGAATACTTAGATACAAGAAAAAGGGCAACTTTTCACATTCCCAGTGACACTTTCAGGTCTCAGCAGGAATTGCAGTGCACGTCAGTCACCAACATCTGAGTTTGCTGTATGCAATGTAGCCCAAGGTAAGTCTCTTGCTATGGAATTTCATACTGGTCACTACCCCATGTGAATCTCGTCCAAAAGACATGGATTATGCTCATCACATATGCTAGAATGAAGAAACTGTAAACATGACAAAATAAGCAAAGCTTACCCACATGCTCAGATGTGGCTTCTATTAGTTTTGGTGATGACATCTAGACATAGCTTAAAGAAGCTTCTCATTTTCCTAGACTTTACCTTTCAGGTGATTTCTGGCAAGGTAAGGTTTCAGAGCAGCTCCTTCATTGGTTCACTTTATCTTTCATTCATATTCATAATCTGTGGCAAGAATAACTATCAAACTCCACTCATTGGGCCACAAAGACCCTCATGGCGTCAGCGAAATATCTTGCCAGGTTACTATAGCACACGTCCTACACTTGAGAGTTCCTTGGCCAGAAACCAGCCTCAGCTCCAAGCTCCAACTGTGTGCAGTTAGTTTATCTCCTCCTCCCCACCCACCTGCCAGTTTGCAAGAGGCAATTATTAGCTTGTTCCCCTGGGAGACACACGAGATACAAGCCAAGTCTCCCTTGCAGAAAGCCTCCATCTTGCAAACACAGGGCATGCTCTGGAAGAAGCTGCTTGGAATGCTACAACAAAGCCATTACCTTGTTATTGCAGGGAATAGCAATATCCACATAGCGCAGCGGGGAGTCGGTGTTGCACAGCGCAATGGTGGGGATGTTGACGTAAGACGCCTCTGTGAGGGGCTGATGGTCAGCCCGGGGGTCCGTGACAACCAGGAGTCGTGGCTCACGGAAAGCTGCCTGGATCTGATTGGTGAAGGTACCGGGGGTGAAACGCCCAGCAATAGGAGTAGCCCCGGTGGCAGCAGCAAATTTCAGAACAGCACGCTGCAAAATGGAGCACAGCAACGGTGAAGCTGGAAAACCGCATTTCAACTAACTCACCCAGGCACTGCCAGTGAACATGCACAGAATTTAACTGAACTGCTTGTTTCAGCTCCTGTGAAATCAGGGCTCACCATCTCAGAAGGAGACAGAAATGTTTCTGAGAATAGCTACGCTATGAGTTTAAAACATCATATCCACCAGCAAAGCAGGAAGTCAGGATACAGAAAACACCTCTCTCTTCCACTAAAGTTATTTGCAAGCCCTACTCCAAATTCTCATAATGAAATCATGAAAGGGGGACAAAACAAACAGCGTATTACAAAAGCAAGCCAATTTTCTTCTGTTATTTCTACATCCTCTCATTATCTAGTAGCGTAACTTCAGGACCTACAGAAAAAGCTTAATAGTAAATACATGCAAACGGTGTGTCCACTAAAATTGCAGCTGGCAGTTCTTACTCACAACAGTTTTCAACTTCTCAGGCATGTGGCAGGGCCTACTATCAAACTCCAATCCTAGAGGGAGCCCCTCTCCTGGCGTTAGCGAAAACCCTGCCACTCATTGCTGTCGCACACCTCCGACACTTGAGAGCTCATCGGCCAGAAACTGACCTCAGCATCAAGCTTTAACAGTGTGCATGTCAACCCCCAGGAACCCAGGCCTCTCCTTCATTAGTCCACCCGGTGCCACTCACAATCTCCCTGAGTGTTTGAGGCCTCAACTCCATCACTCCAAAGAAACTAATCTCATAAACTCCAGTGATTAGTAAGTTTTATTTAAAGGCTGTTATTATCTTCTGCAAGAAAATCTTTTTGCTGTAATTCTAGAGACAAAAATTACCAATATACCAGTTACTGTATCTTGCTCAGTAACAAAGGAAATTATTTCTTTGAAAACTCTTCTATCACACCCTTACTATCCCCAAAAAATCGGAGATAATGACTCACAGTGGGGGGAAGGGAACAGCAGGGGACTGGCCACTAATACACCAGAAAATCCAAAAGGAAGTTCCCAAAGGAAGACAGAGAAGACAAACAAGTTATCAAACACTCTGAAACTACAGAAATGGGGAGTGGGTTTCAAGTGACCTGTTTTAAACTACAAATGCAACACAAGAAACATGTTTTAAACTGTTCCTAAAGTTAAAGCTGGTGTTACTTTATAACCAAGCTCCCACTGGCAGGTGATGATGCACGACAAGACAGTCCTGCTCCTAAGACTGAAGGCCTCATGATTAACAAATGCCCGTACCTGTCCAGTATTCCTAGAGGAAATGACGCTCACGTCAGCTGGGTTCTCAATGGCAACAATGGCACGAGCTGCCAGGAGGAGCTTTTCCCAGGTTCTCTTCAGATTGATGATGTAAATACCTATTGGTGACAGAACGCTTTAAAGCCACTAGCAAACACGAGATCCTAAAACAGGACAGCACTCTTCCGCCAATAAACCTGTCACGTGGCTATGGTTATTCCAAAATTCATGGAAACACAGAATCAAGGCTGGAAGATACCTTTAGGATCATCCAGTCCAACCACCAACACAGCACCAGATCCAGACACCTTTAACACCTCCTGGGATGGTGACACCTCCACCTATTCCAATGCCTGACTACCCTAATTTTCTCCCTAGTGAAATATGAATCTCCCCCGTCTCCGTTTAAAGTAATTTTCCCCAGTCCTCTCACTGCTGGCATGGTAGAAGAGACTGGCCCCCACCTGCCTACGACCTCCTTTCAGGTAGTTGTAGAGAGCAATGAGGTTACCCTGAGCCTCCTTTTTTTGAGACCAGCTCCCTCAACCCTTCCTCTTCAAACATGCTCTCTAGTCCTTTCACGATGTTGCCTTTTCCTGGACATGCTCCAGCACCTTAATGTTCTCTTTAAAGCGAAAGCATTCTAGTCTAATTCTAATTAAAGCTATTCCAAGGAATAGCTCCCCTATGGGTTTAGTGTAGCACACTTCCAGCACCTAGCACCTATCAGCAAGAACCCAAACCTGGTAGGAGCTTCAGTCTTTTCACAGAGGGCAGCTCTGATTGAGGAACAATGCAAACAAGTAGAAATCACTACTGAGACACTAAAACCATTTTGTTAATATAGTCAAGACCTAGCAGAACTGCTCCAATCCAGCTGCGATTGATTTACCAAGCTCCAATATGAAGATAAGCAAAAACTAGAGGCTCAAAAATCCGTATTTCATTCTACTTCTTTGAGTTAGTACGGTTTTATCAGCAAAGACGTCTGTTCCTTTCAGATCATGAAGAAACCACGCTAGAGTGCTCAAACACTAGTACTTTCCCGTGTCATGCCCACAAGAACCCAGCTGCCCATCCCGTGGGTTTACCATCGCTCTTCCTTTTGTAGATGTATTGCTCCATCTGGAAGTCGAGGTTGGTGCCTCCCAGGTGGGTCCCGGCAGCGAGGAATTTGAGGACATCCTCCTCCTTCATCTGCAGGACATCGAGGCCTCCGGACATTGTGGGGTTTCCCTCTGGAAGCAACGACAGGGAACCTGCGGGCGGAGGGACCGGGCTCAGCGTGGCGGGGACGCGCCACGAGGACCGGCCGCCCGCGCCGCCATCTTGGGCCGCCTCCCCCCACCCTGCACCCAGCAGGCCTCGGCCTTCCCCGCGGCTCGGCCAGGCCCGGCCCGGCCGCCGGCACCGCGCAGGGGCGCGAAGAGACCCCCGGTGTTACCAGCTGGCGGGGAAGGACGCGCCCCGCGCCGCCCCCGCGCCCTGCGCGGCGGCCCCGACTCACACTGACAACGCCGTGTGGAGGCCCGGGAGGCGCGGAACCGAGAGGAAGAGGCGGCCTCCCCGACGTCTATATATAACCTCGCCAGCCAATGAGGAGCGTGAGGGGCGGGGCTCCGCGGGGAGGGGGCGTGTCCAGCGAGGTACGGGCTCCCACGGCCCTTCCCGGCGCGGACACCGGAACGGGCTGCCCGGGGAGGTGCTGGAGTCACTGTCCCTCCAGGTGTCTAAGAAAAGACTGGATGTGGCACTTCACGCGTGGTTTAAGTTGACGTGGTGTTCAGTCAAAGGTTGGACTCGGTGGGAGGTCTTCTCCTACCCAATTGATTCCGTGATCCCTTGATTCTGGACACCCCCAGTTTCCCTCCCTGCTGGGGCACTGCTCTGGCATCATGTGGGAGAGCTTGTTCTGCCAAGAGTGTCCACAAAAAGAGGTTAAATTGGCACTGAGCTTACATATCCTGTTCTGCAGTGGACATTCATGCGGTACTTGCCCTCATGGGGTTTTTTGTTGTGTTTTGGGGTTTTATTTGTTTGCTTTTAAGAAGCAACAGGAAGGGATGAGATTTAAGGATCGTCATCATCTTTCTCCTCTTCTTTGTCCTATTCTGGAAGCAGGCACAAGCCTAAGAGTGGAAAAAAGAAAAGTAGTGATATTTACTTTGTTATGCTTGCTGTTGTCCAGATCTGGATACATTTCTGGACAAATTTCTGGACTATGCAAACACTATTGCCAGTGCCTTCTGCTAATAGTAACTCACCTTCACATCTCTTTAGTAACAGTTTTCTCTCCCCTGTTTTAACCTAGTTTAACCACAGCAGTGTGACTGGACATGGACTCTCCTGAGAGCCCGTTTGCGATGCCTCCACACTGAGTTGCTCTGGAGAACATTTTTTAAGTAGCAGGTTACAATGCCATCTGGCATATGTTCTTCACCTTCTGGAAAATGGGACCTTGTCATGTTTTGGTGAGGGGCCACTGCCAGACACTTCCCAACATTTCCACGAAACTTCACCTTGCAGGGCAGGAGCTGGCACTCTGTTCTTCTTTTCTGCATGCTTGTTAGATGATGTTAATTAGCAAGATTACCAGATCAGGTTTAGGATATTTTTTTAAAGAGTAGTTCAGGCATTTGTCACATGGTGGTGACAAAGTAGGTAAAACGAAATTCAGCGACTTGCTAGTGAGCTCTCATCGGGAGCATGAACTATTATTGACAGTTCATAGACATCTGTGGCACTTTGACAAGTGCAGTGAGGACAGTGACAGCTGACCTGATGGGGCTATGTACAACATGTGTCTCTCCTAACAAGAGCACAGTGTGAATATTAGCTTGGGGGGGAAGAGGAGAGGTGGTGGTGATGTTAGCATGGTTTGTTCAATGAATTTAGTCTGTAGAGTTCTTCTGCACAATCAAAATCCAACTGTATTAAAAGTGTATTTCAACGTAGCGATTGGAAGTTACGTAATAAATATTGCAGTAAGTACAGTGTTATGAAAAGAGTGCCACTGGTAAGCATTCTAGACTCCTCTGGCATCTCTAATATTTCATTTATTTCTTCCTGTTACACTTTGGGGACTGTCTGGTAGACCATGAGCCCCATAGCCCATGAGACAGCTTGGAAAAGTCATGATAAAGCTTGACAGTAAAGTATTTCTAATTATTTCCTGAAGTAACCTGAAAACTTGCTCTATTTTTCCACTGTATGCTGAGACTTTTTAAAATAAATCTCTGTTACAAATGGACATGCCCCTCAGGTAGAAGTGTATCTATCTTACCGTGTGTTTTAGATCTGGTATCTCTGGTCTAAAGTTCACATTGAAATCTATTACACAATTACATACAGAGTTTGGCAGACATTGCTTTTTATAAGCTGAGTTAGATTCAAGATATTCCTTATCTGAGAGAAACTCCTTACAGTTTAATCACCTTATCTGATCACAAAGATATTGAAGCTGATATTAAATATGAATGTGAGGGACAGATATATTTCTACTTCTTTTGTGCAATCTGTGGCCACGCCCATGGCTGGGGCTGTTCCTGTTTGGCTGGTTTTGACTCTGCAGTCAGTACCAGCATGGTGGTGGCACCCTGGAGCACGCCCTGCATAGGGTCTTTGGGCTGGAGCCCGGAATGCTCCAGGGAAGGCTGAGGGCCGTCCCTGGGAACAGGGATTTGTAGCATGCAAACCCACAGAAAGGGGCTTTTAGCCACTGGTCCTCCTGCAGTGCCAAGGAGACTCAGGGCCTACAAGTACAGAGAGAAGCGTGATGAAGTTACCACCAGTCTTTGGGTGATGCCTTGAGAACCTTGAGCAGGTTCCTGGGGTAGTTCAAAGCCACAGAAACAGCATCTCTCCAACAGCCAACCCAGACTGCAGGAGAGAGCAGCAGCCCTTGCCAGAAGCCTATGATTAGGGGTGTGTAACAGAACCCCCCAGTGGTGGGACAGAGGGCTCCTCACAGGGCTGTAATGGGGCATTCTGTGCTCCCAGAACAGGTCCTGCAATGAACAGGTTGAATTGTGTGTCTTGGGAAGAGTCTCAGGCAGAAAGCTCTTTCAGCAGTATCTTCCCCACCAAACATGCCCCTGGGTGTCACCCAAGAGATGGTGTGGCACCCCTGGAGCTGGACTCTCCAGAAGAGAAAGGAGAACTGTGAAGATTAACCCACCTCTGGTGAAACTGCACATTACCGTGCTTCCCTGTAAACTCCATCTTGGCTTGTTTAAAAGGTTTGTTATTACTTCTTACATGTTTTGAGAAAACATACTTTAACAAGTCTATTCCCTTCTTATTTCTCGTTCTACAGAGAAATAAAAGTTGCCTAACACCTGTTACAAAACTTTCAGAGGTCTCATTTTAACCTCTTACTGGGGTTTTGTCATTTTTACTAGAATTCCTTAATGCATTATGATAAAAATGCGTGAAGCATTTTACAGTCATAAAATTGGAAATTAAGAAACAGTGCAATGTAGAAAATCAGCTTGCTATTTTGAAACAAGAAGCAAAGCCAGATGGGATAAGCATATTCAAGAGCTCTGCATGGAGTTTGTAGAACTACATGTAGAATATTTACACGTGTATGTGTGTGTCTGTGTGAGATGAGGAATGCCTTCTGCTTAGTTCTGGTGTCAGTGATTATGCAGGGCACATAATACATTAAAAATTTAAAAAGCAAGCAAAGTGTTCGCCTATTTTATATGTGAAAGGGAGATCCATAACTCAATGTTTTGCAATGACGGTGCCTTTAAACTTGAAGACTTTCCAACCCTCTACCGTCCCAAGAGGGTTAGGGAGCTTGTCTGATATCTCTTCTCACAGCTGGGGCAGCTGTCAGCAGCACGAACAGGTGGTTCTCCAAGACAGCAGGAGAGCTCTCGGGAGCCCTGTATTTAAAGCAGGCACTGTCCCAGCCCATACCTAAATTGTTATCAGGTACCTGCACAAGTAGTTCAGATCCAGCTGACACAAGGCTGCACGTCAGGACTGTCTCACAAGTCTGTTACACGCAGATAACTCTCCACAAAAGTTGTTCCATGTGAGAATGTATCATCTAAGCAATATCTGAAAAGAGGTTTGGGATCTTCACATGCAGAAGATACACATCTCAGTATCAACAACATCAATGTTTTGCTGAGCACAACATGCCTGCTACTGAATCCTGGGACCCTAATGTGACAGCAAAAGGAGATCCCAGCAATCCATCGTCACCATGTATTGTGCCTTGCAGGAGACGATTTCTCATCCCCTGCTGAGATCAGACTGTCTCAGTAACAAAGACCTGGTTGCTTGGAGATTGAAAACAGTCTCTTCCCAGAAAGATTAAAACCCCACCACCCTAAAGGCAGGTATTTCACCAGCTTGTATGGAGATCCAATTTCCATCTGTCTTTACACACAGCAGGCAGGCAAAGGAAGCTGTGCAAAAGACAAGGTTTCCCATTGCTATTTGTTTTTTCCATTTAAGTAAAGCAATTTAGGTTGTACTAGCACAGCCTGTGCATATTATATACCATAGAAGAAGAGAACATTCATTGCCTTGTATGGGCTCTGAAGAGACGCAACAGACCTGTTCTCTTGGGAAACTCCTTTTGCCTTCTTAAGCCTCTCTTCCATCCCATTCCTTTCACGATTGATTGGTTTGGAGTTTGGTGGTTTGTTGGTTTGTTTGTTTTATAAAAACACTGAAAAGAAGACATCATTCATTTTGGCAACCAGTGTTTAATAAAACATATAATACACTTTCTCACATAAATATTTTATACAGACACATAAGCACTCACAATACTTAAAGCCATGCAATGTTCCAAGGTTCCAGCTCTGTTTAAAACAGTGCAAGGGAAAAAAAAAATCATCACACAGGAAGAATGCAAACATGAAGTTTTTAAAGCATAATCAGACTATTTCTCGTGTCCTTACAACTCACTTAAATACAGCCTGCCTCAACTTGTTAGCCAGTTGTGTTCCTACGCCACAGCTGCAGGGGCAAGCAGAGACAATGCACATTCACTAAAGAGTGTATTGTCAGCATCAGAGGTGATCCAAGAGGGATTCAACTGGGATCCTGCCATACATAGAAGGGATCACACCATTTCTGGAATCCAAGCTAAGATGGCTTTGGAAATGATTATCTGATACGATTGTTAGTGTTAAATTGATGGCACCATGCAGATAGGTGATTAAGCACCTGTGCCCAGATCTTTTATTTAATTTACTTGGCATTTAGGTTGTACAGTGACTATTTGTTGTTAAGTAGAGGCACTAAACTCCAAGGGCAGTATATCTAAACTTTGAGTCTGCACTCTTTTTTTTGCCTTGACTTGCTATAGCTATCAAAAAGTAACTTCAATAAATCACTTTAGAAACAGAAAGTGAAGAGGGGAAAAGGGTGAAGGATAGTAAGGATCAGAGCCGAGAAATAATATTGTGCTTGCCTATGTGATAAAGCTTTCAAAAAAGAGTGAAGCAGAACTTCAGGCTTTCCCTTTCCCCATAAAAGACATGACAAAAAAAAATAAAGAAAAACAAGCAACAAACTTGCACTGCAGAATTCATTCTCCCCAGCTCACAGGTAGGTAAGGTTTTGGATTTGCAGCACCAACAGTAGACGAAACACAGTGCAGTTTAGATTCACTGTTTCTTATACTCAAAGGAGCTCAGGCTAATTTACAAGTCTAAAGCACATAGTTTTTCACTCTCCTCCAACATCAAAGCATCACCTCATTTCTCTACAAAGGGGAATGGAAGAACTTTCCCAAAGAAAAAGCAAACACTGCTTTAGGCCTGAATCCAGGTTTAAGACAAACAGTAGACTTTAAAACACTGTACGTGGGAGTAAATTCTCTAGTTCTTCCTTTGTTATTTGACCAGGCAGGAGTACGGTGCACAAAAGCCAACAAAACGTTCCAATTTCAGGTTTCTAATGAGGATGTTACCTAATTCCAGCTTTATCATCTGGCATTCCTTGGATCACTTGACTCATTTTTAAGAGCTTCAGTTTCTGTCTGCACAGGCTGCATACTGCTTTGCCATTGCTAAATCAGGAACTAAAATACGTGCAAAGCCCCTTGAAAGTGACCCCACACATCGCCCTCGACTACCACTGCCCAGGTGATCAACAGATCCAACTCACATACCAGATTTAGAAAGTCCCAGCTAAATTCAGGCTTCCAGCACAATGTTGTTTTGATCCCATGCATAGGGCAATAAAAGACAAATGAGGTAACTTGTGTAACTGCCACCTTATTCCGCCAGGTCAGCAATCCTAGCCTTGGTTCTCCAGCTCTTTGTGCCAGTAGTGCCCAGGATAACAAACAAGCAGGATGAGCAGTTACCACGGTTTCACGCAGTCTCACAAGTTCAGGTCACTAAGGGTAGGAGGGACAGCAAAAGGAAGGATTTGATAAATAATGTGCCACATGAGGTAATCTGACAGGTTGTCAATCACAGCGTGGAATGATTCGATGCAGTGCTCTATTATCAACACATAGACATGTGCACACGGGATCCACCACCACCATTCTTGGAGACTCCTGCACTGTGTAGCGCCAGTGTCCCCTCACAGATGGGCTGAGACTGAAAACAGGCAACACCTTGCAAGCCTCCAGCCTGTCCCCTTACACTTTACTCAACTTTCACATCAGTTATCAAACCTTTTTGGAGTTGAAATCTGGTAAACAACACCTTTAACCATCTACTCTTGTGCTGGTTGCCAAGGCAGGCAGTGATTGTCCAAATTACACTCTAAATTTTATGAACAACAGGTAGGTAGCACTGATTGCTCATACAGCTACGGTGTCATGTCTTTGTATTTAGAGACAGATGCTGTGGTTTTTAAGAGAATTGTAATATCCCTAAATATTTAAGAAAAGCCAAAGCTAAATTTTCTACAAGGCACACTACAGAACAGGATGCACACTTCCATGCCAGCTTCATGGCTATGCTAACAAAGGTGCAAGAGATCCAACCCACCACAGAGGCACAAGTGAAGAGGGGAGCAGGCCGTACCCAACTTTGGACAGCAAACACTGTTGAGGTCTGTGTAACACAGTAGGAAAGAGTAAGAAGGCACAGTGGATGGAAAAGGTGTATTTATCTCTAAACCTAAACTCAGAGATACTCAAAAATGGACTACCCAAAAAGAGAAAATGATCAGCAGGGAAAATGAGAGGGGTGTCTGTGGAGCCCAAGGAGAAGCAAAGTTCTCTACCAAGCACTCACAGGGCTCAAACTTTGGAGAAATCTTACAGAAAGAGCAGCCTTTTATTTGCAAACCCAAACATACTCCACATGCAATCAGCAGCTGCTTTTAAGGGAAATTTGAAGTGCCAGTATCTGTATCTGCTTCCATCATACCTTTATGCATTATGAGCCAAGACCCTCAAAGCTACAACAAAGGACCAGTTTGCACTGAGGGTGCTGATCAGGGATTAACAAATGAGCAGTGGGAAGCAAGTAAGTCTCTATGACAACTGGATATAAAAGAAATGCACAACAAAACCCACTTGAGCATTCCTGATATTGTTAAACCAGCAGGAATATTTTTTTTTCAGAGAACAAGTAGAACTTTGGTAGCAATCAATTCTAAAGTGCCTTATGCTTCTTAATTCCAGTGCAAACACTGCTGTAGAGGCAGAAGCACATTTCAAGAGTGTGAAGATGCTCAACCACATAATAACACAAAACACAGCAAGGAGGTTCCAGTTGCTCTCTCTGCTATCACGCACAGTACAGAAGTGATGTCAGAGACCATGTTTCTAGCTTTCCTTCAGCACTTCATTTCTCTTCCACCCACTCCTGCAATATAAGCATTAAGAGACACATCCAGTCCCCCACTGGGGCCTGCCATGTTCCCCTGTGAGAACAAAGCATATGAGGAAGGAGGTTCTATATCAGACAGTGGCTCACTGTGGCCTTACAGGCCACACTAGCAAGGAACAGGCTGGCAGGTTTTCTCCTCAGACTTCTGCTCTAGGAACGTCTCACTGCATAAAGGCGGTGAGCACAGAGCTATTTTTAAAAATAGCTGAAACCTTGCCATTTCCCATGGCAGTCTGCACGTGCAGTCCTTCTGGAACACACTGATCAAACAATGCAAAGGTCCAATCTTTCCTTTCCTCTTCTTGCCAAAAGGCCTAATCCCCTGTCTCAGCAGGGCTTTCTTCCTCCTGGCTGAGCAAGGCTTATTCCTCTGTGGAACTGGGAACTTCCTAGTGCCAGTTGATCACAGCAAGCGGGAGAAGGAGTGAAGCTGGTCATTTCTCGTGCAACTCAGTCAAGACTTCAAGCCCATTTTTTCCATCATCTGTTCATACACCGTCCATGCCATTGCTGCCATCAGAGTGCGCCTGAGGGCACGGGGCACACCACCTCGGAAAAAGCCAACCAACCCAAAGTCCTGCAACAGGAGATACACAAAAAGCAAGTCATCACAGTCTGCCCCTAGTGTTTCAGTTTCTCATCATTTATTATATGGAAGAGCACAGGACGTATTTCAGCTCAGATCCAGATCAGTTTCTGCAAGACCCAGGCTTAACTAGCATTTAATGTTTAGAAAGAACCTGTAGCACTGCATAATTGCTCTTTCCTGCAAGAAATCAGGAAGAGCAGTGAGTGGAGAGTGGAATGACAGGATGGAGATAATAGTTGGCGAAAGTCCAACAAAGAGAAGGCACGGTAATGGTTTCAAGACACTTCAGGAAGATTGTCTTTGTTTTAGAGCTTCATATTTACAAAAATCACTTAGCTGTTCTGTAAAAACTGAGATTTATAAGTACTGAAGTAAAAAAACCTTCTGACATGAGAAAAGAGTTACATAAAAATACATACACAAATAAATAGATCTCTGTTTAGGAATAGCGTTCAATATGGAAACAAAGCAAACCTGTCAAGATCTGCCCTTCTGAGGGCAGGAAGGTAAAGGTGGGCTTTGAGTACATCTCCATCCTATTCCTGGGATACAGATCTGGGCATTTATTTCTCTTCTAGCGTCTAAAGGGCAAAGAATTATTTTGTATCTGGTTTCTAACTGAAACCATCATTTCAGACTACATACTACAGTCTTGGTTTCCCACAGCATGACCCCCCTTCAGCATCTGAAAATGCTGACACTGATTAGCCTGACTGCAAGAGCAGATCAAGCAGTGACACTTGTTCACAGCCTTTAAAAGGCACAAACTTCCCCAGAATAGCTGTGCTTCAAGCAAGGGATCAGAAATGAAGCTGTGATTGCATGTATTAGAAGGGATTCACCTCACCTTGTAGATGAAGGCAATGGCCTGGCTTGTCCTGTGGTACTTTTGGGGGGTCAGCTGCATGTGTGTTTTGATGACATCAGCAGGCTGCGTTGCCAGCGAGGCCAAGATTCCCGCAAAGATCCCACAGCCAAAATTCAGCAAGGGCATGAGCACTGGATCCAGCTGGTCTGCAACAAGAGCAAAGGGAATGCACTCAGACAGAAAACAGGCCAGGAACATTCATGCTGTGTGACAAAGAGAAAGCTACTAAATGATTAAATCAACATAGTAAAATTCTTGCAGGTAAAGAAACCTTTCAAGGGGAAGAGCGGCTACGAGTCAGAAGTTAGCACTATTAAAAAGCCTCACTTGCTGGGGAACTGAATCTGACAGAAATTCAGAAAAGACAAGACTGTACAAATGTTGCCCCAGTCAGTTCTAACATCAGAGAAGCCCCAGTTTAGTGGAAATAGAGCAGTATGCAAGACAAGCAGAAGCAGCAAGCAATGCTGAAGATATGCTCTCTTTCACCTGTTCACTAACCCACCTTATTGCATCAGCCTTCATGAAGACATCAATCAATCTAGGGCCATTTCTGCACTGACCTCAGCTATAGATCTACAGTTCTCCACAGGAAAATGTGGATGTCTCACCTAAGGCCCTGCAAGAGACTAATTTAACTCCTGAGGCAGAGGGAAATAAGCAGAGCATGCAGGCTGTCAGCTGCAGGGCAAGAGCTGAGAAATATTTTCCATCCCAGCCTCCAACATTCATCCTTACCCTGCAGTGTGAGTTTTTTGGTCTGTGTGTAGAACATCAGGTAGATTCCAGAGAAGGGGGCATCCCGCAGCAGCGTTGCGGTGAGCCCACTGAACATGCCACGAGCCCCTTCCGTCTGATAGATATTCTTCAGAGCTCCATATACACTCCCATAGCCAAATCTTCCACTCTGCAAGGGTGCACGAAGGTCAGTAACTCATGTGCCAGGCACAGGTCAAGGAGCCCTATACACACCCTGAGGCTATCCAAAGAAATGGTAGTATGCATTCAAGTGTGATGCCCAAGGTGACAGCACAGAGGACAGCCCAAGGCAAAAACTGGGTTTCACCTGCCTCAGCCTTCAAAACAATCTTCCAGGAAGGTAAAACATGAAAGATGCTACACATACAACCTATACAACTGAAACTTAAAAATCTCAGGGTGAATTTTGTGTCATCTTACCCTTCTTGCCTAAGTATCAGTGCATCGCATCTCCTGCACAATGTGTGAACCAGGATGAAAACAGGTCTACATCCCTGCCTGTACCCCAGTGGCAGTAACCTTCTCCAGACAGAAGAACTTATTTTTCATCACAAGGAAGGTGTGTGACACCATTAACAGGGAAATAACCGGCAAGTCATACCTCATATCGGGTCTTCACTACAGTCACTGGCAACATGCAAATCCCGGAAACTGCACGTGCAGTGGCACCCAGAAAGACAGACTCCAGGGCTGTGGGTGAGCGGTCCACTAGGAACTTTTGCTTCATCATATACAAAGTGCTGAAGTAAATCCCAACCCCAGGAATACATCTTGCAAAGGACTTCAGAAGAAACAGAAGCAGATGAAGAAAGAAAAAGCTTACGTAAGACAAAATGTACTGCAGAATATTTCTGAGACTGTTAAACTTGACAGAAGGCTTTGTAGAAAAAAAAAATCACTAAAGCTAACGTGCCAAGGAAAGAAGATAAGGTAAAAATTATTTATGCCACTGACAGACAAACGATTCAGATGATGCCAGGATTTAATGCATTCCTCAATGGCAGTTTCTAGGAACAAGATATTCCAAACCAAAAGGAAGTTCGTGCAGTTGCCATCCCACATTTGCAAAAGTAGTCAAGTGCTCAGCTGCTCAGGACTGCAAAACCACAGGGACTGCCAAAACCAAATCAGTGGAATTCACAACATTAACTCCTTAAAATTGGATATAATCTAAATCATGTGGTTCCATTCATAATTGTATAAGAACTGGCTATTTAAATCCAGGCAGACACAGTAACAAACAGTAAATTTATTCATCCATTTATTTTTAGAAGTCAGGGTTAAAACAGCCACTTACTGGAGAGACACCTTTCCAGAGCCCCAGAATACTCTCAGTACGAACAACCCTAAAGAGCAGCCTTACCATCCCAGCACGACCAGACCTGAAAGAAAGACAGGACAGGAAATGCAGAGATGACCTGCTCCTGCTACCTGGCAGATGTATATCATGGCCACCCCCTTTCATGCCTGTTTCTGTGCATTACTCCGAGATGCTCTTTCTCAACTCAGCCTGCTTTTCTTGGTCTCTCTTTCCAGGGCTTCTCAGTCACCTTCTGTTTCTCAGCACTTGTAACACACACTAGAGCCCACTCTCATTAGCATTTTTAGCTGATCATTCCCTTTGTTAGCCACACCAGATATAGGCATACACGAAGCAAATGGGAGTAGCTGCATGCATGGAAAAGTTATCCTAGGATAACTTCACTGGATTTTTGAGGCAGAGGATACCCCATTAAACTGCACAGCAGCCACTCCAGCAAACCAGTCTCCCACATGAGAATAAACAAATGCTGAGGTTACACATTATTACAGTATATGTAATATTAATTATCAATCATATTAAAGTAGCGTTCACAACTGCAGACACTTTCTCTCTTCTGGAGCAAAATATCAATCCTTCTCCATGGTATAAAAACATACCTTCTCTTTCAAGAAGACTCTGAGCTCCCGAATTACAAACCTGAACTCCAAACCCCAGCCAGCAAATAGGGCAGAAGCCTATGGAAGAGCACCCCCATGCCCCCCATCCACACACATCCCCACCCTCTCACCCATTCACAGCAGGCTGCAGCGTTTGGAGGCGGGTTTTCAGCAGGTCAAGGGGTTGGAAGAGCAGAGTGGAACAAGTGCCACTGATGGAGCCACACACAAAGGCCTTTAGGACTGGATGCATCTGGAAGAGGAAGAACAGAAATTTAAAAGGCCCTGTAATTAAGACTGGCACAAAAAGAAATATTGCAGCTGGTATGTCGCATGTTATGGGAAAGGAAGACAAACTGACCCCAGATGCTAGGAACGGCTGTTTAGGGCACAGAAAACTTTGCCAGACCTATTCTGAGGCTGATTACGTTTTATCTGTGTTTTTTTGAGAGATATTGTTCCAGAATCTCCTTGCAGTTCGGTGGTTGGAAAGAGTTTTCTGAACACCGAATGTACTAGCAGCTATTTGGTCACCACTTGTCACGACAAAGGAAACGGGTGCCCCCCTCCCACCTCCTACCCCTACCTTTGCCCCAGCCCCATCCACCTCTGCCGGCAGCACCTCCTACCCTTCCTCCCCACTCTGCACACCAAGGTCCCGGCACTGCCACGGGCACCAGTGGGGCTCTTCCTTAAGACTGGCTTCGACCCGAACCTGGCTCAAACGCGCCCGAAGCACAGCATGGCCTGCTCGGCTGAGCTGTGTCTCCCGCCTTTCCTTACCCACGCCGGCTGCCGCCTGCCGGCACTTCTCGGGGAACGACAAAGACAGGAGATACAAACCACACGGCACGGTGAAGATTTTTTTTTTTTGTGTGTATGTTTTTTGTTTGTTTGTTTGGGTTTATATAAACATATAACTGTGGTTTTTTTAATGGACAACGAGTTTCTGCGGCCCCTGGCACAGCAGATGAGGAAACACGGGCAGATCAGAAGGTGCACGGCGGTGTCCGGACGGACACGCTCAGAGCCAGCAATGGTCCCCCCCGCGGCCCGACCGCCCCCCCCACCTCCCGGACCCACCGCTGCGGGGCTGGGCCCGCGCGTCCCTCCCCTGCCGTGCCTCCCGCTGCCCCGCGGCCGCGGAACGAGAGCCGGGCGGCAGCGGAACGTGATGGAGGAGGGCGGGGTGGGAGGCAGCGAGTCCCCCGCCGCCTCTCGCCCGGATGCTGCCTCGGGGCTCTCCTGGGGAGAGCGGCCCGGTCCTGCCGTGGGGCAGCGGCCCGGCTCGGCCGTACCTCAGCGTCCCGGCCCGGCATCCCCGCGCCGCCCGCAGCCAGTGAGCGCGAAGGGCGGCAGTGACGCCCCTCCAGCTCCGCCGGCCCCGGGCCGGCCCCGCTCCCGCCCGGCGCATGCGGGGCCCGTAACCCTCCGCTCGCCCCGCCCTCGCCCCGCCGGGGAACTCGGGCACGGTCCCGGCAGCGAGCGGCGGCCGCCTGGGACTGTCCGGCTCCCCGCAGCCTGGAGTCGCGGTTTTGTCGCTTCTCCCGGCCGTTCAATTTAGAATCATAGAACCACAGAATCACAGAATGTTAAGGGGTTGGAACGGACCTTTAAGAGATCATCCAGGCCCAACGCCGCTGCCATGGGCAGCGACACATCCCATTAGCACAGGCTGCTCAAGGCCATGTGGCTTTGAACACTGGAAGGGTTGAGCCATCCACAACCTCCCGGGCAACCTGTTCCAGTGTCTCGCCACTCTCACAATAATGACTTTTTTCCGAATATCTAAATAAATTTCCCCTATTTCAATCTGTACCCTTTATTCCTTGTCCTATCACTACAGTTCCTGACGAAGAGTCCCTCTCTGGCTTCCCTGTAGGCCCCTTCAGATACTGGAAGGTTGCTATGAGGCGTCCAAAGAACCTTCACCAGGCTGAACAGCCCAGCTTTCTCACCCCATATCTGTAGGGGAGGTGCGCCTGTCCCCTTAAAGACTTTGTGGCCCTCCTCTGGATTTGCTGCAACCATTCCACGTCTTTCTTATGTTGGGGACACCAGAACTGTACTCAGTTCCAGCAGCTGTATGCTGCATTGCAGAACTGAACAATGTATTCCAGAACTGTACACTGTATCCCACAGCTGAACCCCACCACACGCTGCCAGACACGGGCAGTTGGAAGCAGTGGTTCATAACCAGCAGCTTCCCATGTCTTCTGTAGTTCACAGCCCCCACTACCCACAAAACCAGCTTCTTGAGGAGATTGTTTCCTTCAGAAGCCTAAGCTGCTTCCTGATGCTTCCTTACCCTTACTGTTAGTGTTTCCACTTGGTCTTCCACATCCTGGGCCTGGAGCAGAGGAAGGCTGGGTTTCCAGAGCATTGGAGGAGTGAGGCACAGAAAAGAAGTGTTTCAGTATTAGACCTGTGCCAGTCCTGAGACTGTGCAGCTTCACTGTGCCTGCAGAACCAGACACTGCTTATCAACGAAGCTGGAGGAGGCTGGGAGGAGCATTCCATGGCTTTGACAAGCTGCTTTTCTGAGAATCTGGCCTACCAGCTTGCCGTGCCCTGGACAAGTAAGGAACAGCATATCCAGAACGTTACACTTCAGCTAGTTGGGCTGTTCCTGGAAAGAATTCCCTGGGCACAGCAGTGGCCACATGCACAAACCACTTCCTGTTGTGTGCTCACTTTGCCACATGACAGCCCCTGAAGAAAGAGGGAATATATTTCTCTAAGAAAATGTAACACACAGGCTGGTAAAAGCACTTCACTAGAGGCTCTCTTCCCTTTTGCAAACTCCCCTCTTGTTATGCAGTACTCTTCTCAGGGGAGCAACTGCCTTATATTTCATTAACTGATTTTCCTGCTAGCTCATGAAAAAGATGATCAGCTCAGCTCACCCCCATCCTTCCTGGTGCTTCTTTCCCTACCTAACTTCCTTCTCCACTGTGGACTTCCACAGGGACAACATGTGTCACCATGGTCTTCTCTGCTCCAGAACCTGGAGCACCTTCTTGCTCTCCATCTTCACTGACTGTGTAGTCTGCAAGGCTGTTTCTCTCACATATTCTCACTCTCTCAAGCAGCTGTTGTGCAGTGTTTCTGAACCATAGAGGCATTGCCAGTATCACTAATGGTCTCAGCTTTGGCCAGCAGCAGAGCCATCTTGGAGCTGGCTGGAACTGGGTACTACCAATATGGGAGCAGATCCTGGCAGCTTCTTACATAAGGGGGCCCCTGCAGCCCTCTTCCTACCAAAACCTTGCAATGTAAACCCAATACATCATCACTGATTATATAATTGATTATATAAGGAAGCTGGCTGGGAGATATGTGTAACTTTGGAAAAGCTGATTTGGCTGTTTCTTTTGGCATGTTTCTGGCTGTGCTGGGGTGGGACTGGGTAAGTAGATTGTTTAGAGGAGTAAGCTTAACAACTGTAATAATGCTGCCAAACTCAAGTGAGGCATTTGAAATGTTTCTGTGTAGAGCTGAGGATGGTGTGGTTGGATCCTATCCATCCATGTCTTTGGATGGAGCAACAATGGATATTTTTGTGGTTTTCTAAGCAAAGCGGGCTGCACCAACAGTGGCCAAATGGCACACATCCAAAGAAAGAACTCATCCAGCATGATACCCTGGCAGTAACAGCAGTCTCCGGGTTCTTGTCTTGCTGTGGACCTGGAAGAGTTTTCTCTCTTAAAATACGCCTCCTGATGAATAAGGAGGTGAAGCAGCACCTCTGATACATACCTCTCTGCAGGGATGTGCCTCACTTCTGCAGGAAAGCCCAGCAGAGGGAGCCACATCCCTTCATGTTGCTGTCCTGGAGAGATGCAAGGAGACAACTCAGCTGTGGTGGCTTTCCAGCCACCAGTGGGGTGCACATTTATTCTTCAGTAAAGAGGTGGGGAGGCAAAAATGAGCTGGGTCCAGACTGGTCCTTGCTCAGGGGTGGGTGCCGCTGGGGAGCCCAGCCACTCTTGGATTTAGGTATAGGATGACTGAATCCCTGGTCTCTTCTGCTCACTTGCCTCACACTGTGGTCTCATCATGGTTCCAAATATCCCCATTCCTGAGAAACAGGAACTGAAAACCAAAGTGTTACTGACTCTACTGAAGGAGACAAACTTCTTTGCAGAGCCAGACACTGCTTTGAGGCACTTCCAGTGAAGGAGAGATGCTTCTCTCCCAAGCCCCAAAACATTTACAGTGATAGCACACGTCAGAGCCAACAAGGCTGGGGCCATGGAGTGACTGAAGACCTCTCAGCTGGTCCAAATGGCAGTCTGACAAATATCACCTTTGAGGTGACACTGATGCAATCCACCTGGCTGTGACCAGCGAGGTGGAACACATTCCCTGCATACGCTGTGCTGTGAGGACATCTTCCATAGGAGGATCCCACAGGGCTTTATGGGGATCTGCAGGTCACCGTGGTCACCAGCACCACCCTTCTCTCTGCACTGCTGCAGCCAAGTACCCCTCAGGTGCTTAAGGAGCCAAATTTGGGGTTATGAGTTACAAAAGGCATTTTCAAACTTTTGATCCAAGCCAAAAGGGTTCCCAGGCGAACCTGTATTGCCATGCTGCAACTGGAATGCTTTGGCTCTGCAGTGCCTGTAGGATGTTTTCTGCTGAGGGTATGTTCAGGAGGAACAGGTTAAGTTTCTCTCATGCCACTATTCATTTTCCATGTGCTATAACAGTGTAACTGCCCCTATGAAGCCAAGGAGTGGGCAGATGAAAGCAGGGCATCCCATCCAAGGCTGAGACATGATCCCAATGGGAGCAGCACCAGCACTCAGGCACTGTCCTGTTCACAGGGTGGCTACCCGACGACAACTGCAACTGCACCCCTCTCTGCTTCTCGTGGGCACCTGCCTCCTCATCCTCCTCCTGCTCATCCACTTTCTCCTTTCCTGCTGGCACCGCTCTTTGAAAGGACAGGGGCACTGATGGCCTTCCTGATGGGGTTGGTGGCAAATTTTTTTTGTTACTGGGCTTCCTCCAGACAGGGCTTCCCACTGCCATGCAGGACACAGCCAAGGTCTCTTAGAGAAGGGCATTGGGCCTTGGGCCTTGTCTTTCCCCTGTGAATGAGGTGCCAGTGGTCTGCGCCACAGCCGTCACTGATGCATGTTGACATCTTGCCTCCTCTGATCAGTGCTTTCCCCATAGGAAGAGCCCTGCTAAGCTGCAAGCAGAAGTGCACTTTGGTGTCTCTGGCTGGGGGTGTTTTGTGCTGCTGTGACTGTGCTGACCACTGCAGGCACCAGAGGATGTCCTGTCACAGGCTCTGTGCAAATGTCACAGGCAGATTGCTCCTCTCCCACTCAGGCTCAGTGAAACTCCTCCCCCAAGCATAACATGTGTGGTGTAAATGTCCAAGGTGTCACCCTCAGTCCCAACTACTGCGCTGGGTGGCTTGTGAGCCTCTGTTCCTGCTTCACTGGGAGATGCCTGAACATTTCACAGCTCCCTATCAGTCTCAGTGCTGCTGGGGCTGCTTGTTCCTCGTGCTTGAGCAACACATCATGTCTATTTAGGAGATGAGAGGCACAGAACTGCCAAATTCCCATTTGGTGGATGCATCTTTTTCCACACTGAATGATTCCTGGGTATATTCTCTGCCACCAGCACTAACACATTTGTGAGTGTCGTTTAAACTTGTGTATGGATAGTGGAGATTCATCTTCAACACTGCCAGTAACTCCTGTGACAAAGTAATTTGTTCCTGGTTTTGATTTCTAGTTTCAGGTATTTTTAGAGTTAATATCCAGCAGAGCTTGGTTGTCATGCCTTGACTCATGCCTAAAACTTTGACCAATATCCCTGTGCCCACTATGGACAAAGAAAGCCAGTCACCACCACATGTGCAATAGTTGTAGATTTTCTTGGTTGACAGATATTTATCCCTCTGCCTTTGGAGCAATAGTGAATGCAGGTGGACATTCAAAGAATTTGGGAGAGACGAGACCATTCCAAATGGGGATCTTTAGCAGCACGTCTATGGACTGATGCACAGTGAGGTACTGTTTGTTCAAAACAAACAAAAAAGTGATGGGATTTGCCTGAATTTCAGTAGTGGCACCAGTCTATAGTGAGGAGCAGCAGTATTTAAGGAGATAACACACACTTCAGATGTTGCTTATTGCTCAGCAGTGCTGTTCTTTCCCATGTATCTTGTGTTGTGGGGAAAATCAGAGACAGCTGTGGGATAGAAGCCGTGTTGGGTCAGGATGTGGTGGCAGAAGGTGCTTGGTAGAGTTGGTGGAAATACAGTGCTGGGCTTTATTTGTCAGTGAGACCGTCCTGCAGTGTGCATGTTTTCAAAAGAAAGGGTGATATGGACTTGGCAGCATTCGAATTACAGTTGGACTTGATGACCTTAAACATCTTTTCCAACCTAAATGACTATGATTCTACCCTTTGGTATTTCTGTCTGTGCTTGGGTGATTGTGGTGGGAAAATGCCTTCCAAGGAGAAATGTTAAAGCAAACATGGTGCCCTTTACCACTGTGGGCTACTGGCAGCATTGGACCATTTCTCTCAGACATCTTCACCAAAAGTTCTTGGAGCAGAGGAGAGGCAGTGCTACTTTCTCTCTCCTAGCCAGAGCAACTGCAGAACAGGAGCAACAGGTGGGACGGGGGCACCCAGGTGAGAGATGGGGACACTTCAAAGGCATGTGGGGGAAATTGCAAATCTCTTCCACTGACGTTCATATAAACGCCCAAAGTGAAAAGGCATACTGATTATTCAGAAGATAAACCTGAAATGTTTCCGTTTCTCTAAGTGTCAAGTACACATGTCACACAGAGAAACACATGTCACACAGAGGAAAAGATATTTTAGGACTGTGCACTGCAGTGGTGAGGACCTTGCCTGTGACTTGGCATTGCAGCATAAGCTAAGGTAAATGCTTCCAGCCTATATAAATGAAGGTATGCCTGCTTCTTAAAAATATGTCATATAAAGACAATTTTTTTTTCTCTCTTTTAGACACAGTGTTGGATTATGGAGAGGAACTTGACATACCAGCTGGGCAGAGGCAGCTCTGAGGACATGCTGGTGAGTCACTCTCCACCAGGTTGCTCCCCTGCAAGTTGAGGCCAGTAGCCCATCTTGGAGGTCCAGTTTTGCCTATGGGGACGAACAGCACTGAAAGAGATGACAAGGATTTAGAAGAAATAAGTGTGATTGTTGTTAAAAAAAAAAAAGATTGAGTGAAAATATCTTTGGCTGATGAGCTTGTGGAAGGAGGCTGTCCTTGAGGGCAGAGGTAGTGCTAGGACTGTCCTATGGAGGATATCCTGATTGGAGTATGTGCTGCCATCCATCTTCTTTAGCTCTTTGCTGTCACAGGTACTGCCCAGGGATGTGGTGGTTGCAGAGAAGTCAAAGCTGGGAAGGAGGGAGGAAGAGGCAGAAAGTCCCATCTGCTCTTTGGGAAGTCACCCCATGGGCCAGAGCTGCCACTGTTGATCTTGCCTGGGGTGGCTAGAGAGTGTGTGATCTGCAGCACTCACTAGTGACCTGTAAGTGGTGGTGCCTTTACAGCTGAAAAGCTGCTTGAATTGTGTAGGAATCCTCTGCAAAAGTAACTTGTCCCATGAAGGGATATTTTTGGCACTAAGCTAACAGGAAATGAAGCTGTTAGGAGATAAATGTTTACATGTCAGTTTCTCCCTGAGCCCTGCTCCCTTTCACCTTTCAGAATGAAAGATGAAATATGACCCCAAAACCCATACCAGGGGCTCTCAGCCCCCTGGCCATGCTTATTTCATTGTTGGTTTGGGGATGCTCCCTGTCTCTGGTCCCAGTGCCCCACCTTAACTCAGGGATGGGGCATGCCTTCACAAGGAGTCAGGAGAGTCAGCTGCGTTCTGATCTCCTCTGCCCCTCTGGTGCAAGAACCTCATCCCAGATCTTGCAGGGGAAGGCCAGTCACTCATGTTCATTCCTTGTTTGCATCCTGTACCACAGCTGCAGCACAGCTGTTTTGCCCTCATGTGGCTTAGCATGAGCTGACTTGTGCCTAGTATATTGACTAAGAGGGTAATGTAGGATTTGGGTCTTATGAACTTTTTTGCCCTTGAACAGGTGGGTTACACATTACCAACAACTAACTCCCCTGCAGCCTATGAATCCGCCTTCTACTACCCAGACCTGGGCGTCATCTGTGATCCTGAAAATATTCCAGCATTGTCATCTACCTTTTTTCCAGTGCTGTACTCCCTACTGTTTGTGGCAGGCCTTGTGGGAAATGCTTTGGTGATTTGGGTTCTAACAGTTTTCAAGAAAATCAAGACCATGACTGACGTGTATCTGCTGAACCTTGCCATCTCTGACCTTCTCTTTGTTTTCTCCCTCCCCTTCTTGGTTCAGTACTCCATCATGAGTCAATGGACTTTTGGAAATGCTATGTGTAAGATCATCAGCTCAGCTTATTTCATTGGTTTCCACAGCAGCGTCTTCTTTATAACCATCATGAGCATCGACAGGTACTTGGCCATAGTCCAGTCTGTCTATGCTCTAAAGATTCGGACAGCTGCCCATGGGGCTATCACCAGCCTGGTCCTTTGGGTAATTGCCATTTTAGCATCAATGCCAGACCTAATTTTTTACCAGGAAGTAAATGACAATTACCAGATTAAGTGCATCCCTCACTATCCTGGTGGCAGCAATGGCTGGAAGACTTTCAGTAATTTTGAAGTCAACATCCTGGGGTGGTTGATCCCTGTTTGTGTCCTCATTTTCTGCTACCACAGCATCTTGAAAAACCTGAAGAAGTGCCATACCCAGAAAAAGTACAAAGCAATAAAACTGGTTTTTGTTGTTGTAATTGTGTTCTTCCTCTTCTGGACTCCCATAAACATTGTGCTCTTTTTGGACTCTCTGAGGAACATGTACATCATTGATGACTGCCAGACAAGCCAAAGGCTAGATCTAGCAGTGGAGCTGACTGAGGCACTCTCCTTCATCCACTGCTGCCTCAACCCGGTCATCTATGTCTTTGTGGGTGAGAAGTTCAAGAAGCATCTCTGTGAAGCTTTCAGAAAATCTGCATGTTTTCTAATGATCTGCAAAGACTACAGAGCTTTCAATGGACGCCGCCTGGACCAGCACTCCTCTCTGCACACAAGGTCCTCACAGTCGTCCTTTGTTGGTACAGTCTTGTAGAACTATAGGTCAAAAACGATCATCCTGGACAGGTGAGAAATCCTCCCAGAAGGGCATCCACAGGGATGGACTGTTTGTGCAACATTTTATGACAGAAAAAGTGGAAGCAGCTACTTGATTTTGCTTTTAGTGCTCTTGCTTTTCAGGGTCTTTTTTTGCATCCTCCTCCCTTTCCCTTAGCACATCCTGCCCTGCCTGCTTCGTGATAGGGTGGTGGAATTTACCAGCAAACTCCCACATTGCCTGGAGCAGCATGGAGAGGTGCCTTAGAAACATATTTTCCACCTCTCAGATTCAGTACTGAAAAGAGCTGTTTATGTTTCCAAACTCCAGACACTTGGCTGCTCCTTCCCTCATCTCAAGAGAGTGAATTGGCTTTGTGAGCAGGGACAGGGCTCACTGCAGGAGAGGGAACCTGCTCTTTGGAGGGAAATGGTATCCAAGTTTAAGATGTCACACTGGGGACTGGCTCCCATTTGACAGGTCTGAATGAGGCTTTCAGCCCAAAAAGAGCCTAGTGAATAATTGGATGAGCAATAAAGAAATAAATGCTGTCTGTGTGTTTTTGTGAAATCAATGTGAATTAATATCTAGGTATGATCTTGACACCCCATCTGTTACCAGGGCCTGCAGCTTCTTGCCTAGAAGGGTTTGGAAGCTGTAGCCCTATAAATGATGCTGTGAGTGTCAAGAAACAACACTTACAGGAATGAATGAGGCCTGTAGGAATGGGTGGAGGAATAGTTACCAGGAAAAAAGCTAAAGAGTGGAAAAACTAGTGAGTATGAGCTGAGAGAGTGGTAAGTGTCCTATGTCAAAGCTTTCTGTGGACCTGCTGGCTGGTAAACCACAGGCCAGGGTGGTGTCTGCTCTCAGCAGAGCCCTGACCTGCAGGCTGAGGAGCTGATTGTTCTGCAGGAACAGGATGGAGAGAGACACAAACAGGGGTGATAACTCAAGCATCCTGTAACTCAGGCAAGTATCTAAAGCAAACAGCACTGGCTAGTTTTGGATGGCCAGAGGCTGCTGAAAAACTCAGATGGCACTCACAACGTCCCCCTGAGGGAACTTTTTGAACACTTTAGACGACTGATGTGCCAGTGTAGTCACTGCTCTTGAGCATACGGCAGGGCTTGGCCTCCCCGTTACTGTATCGACTTGGTAACTGATTTATATGTGAACGGTTACCAATTCATATATCTATGTACATATACATGTTATATATAGATTTGCACATACACACAAATAAACACAAATATACACAAATAAACACACATGTATATGTATATATATAGAAATATCTTTTTTATATATAGAAATATTGATAGATAAATGCAATTGTTTTTTGAAACATCTATCTCTGATCTGTTTCTCCATACAAGATATCATCATATTTTAAGTTTTCTAATAAGGATACTGCATGCAGTGTAATTGCACAATTCTTACACCTGAGGAACCTGTTTCTTCATTATTTCTTTCAGCTTGTGCATTTATTATGGCCTGGACAGTTCTACAAAACTGACAATCCCTTCTGCTCCCTCTTCTCTTTCTCTTCCTCTTCCTCCTTACCTGGGAAGAAGCAGAAAGTAAATTATCTTTTATTTTAGAAATTTAGTTTCTATAAGAGTCTGCCTCTGTAGTGTTTCCTCACTTGTACTTTGGGCTTACTCCCTAGAATAAAGCAGAACAAAACAAAAATAAAATTCTTTTAAACCACTAATCTTCTTCAGATGGGATTTACAATTTTAATATGTGCTCCTTGCAATCTGCAAGGTGAAATCTTTTGCATAAATGGGCCAGTAACGAAAGGTGTGTGAGAAATACTTCTGCCTCATGCAGGCCACGACACATTTCCCAAATTGTAAAGCAAAGACCGTGGCCCGAGGGAAAGGTTTAGCTGCTGCCTAGGTCCCAGCAGCAATATCACAGACAGGGGCAGCAGTACAGTCCCTGCCTCTCAGTGCCCTACCACCCTCAGGCAGCCAGGCTTTTTTTGGGGGGGGTGTGTGCAAACACTCAGGTGCTCTAGAAGGGGAGTCACAAAAATTCAGGACAAAGCCAAAGGGTGGTAGGCAAGATGACAGCACCAGCTCTCTCCCCTGCAGATTCATAGTATGAGCCCTCTAGATCAGAACTCCCTCAGCTGAAGCGCAAGAGATGGGAATGATTTTTGCATCCCCACAGCTTTGTCCTGCATCTCCTCTGTGCGTGCTTTGGGACAGGTGCTGGAGCCCATTTGCCCAAGCTCGCAAGACAGTGGCCTTTCCCTGGTGTTGCTGAGCATCTCTACTAGGGGATATCTCCTTCCTTTTAGAGGTTTCATTGATTGCTGTTTTGTAGCTTTCACTGATTGTTGTTGGAGTGAGGCTGTGACCCAGGGCTTCCCCACAGGGGCAGTAACCCTGTGGTGTGAGGGTAGCATAAATGTGCAGAGCCTTCTTTGCAAAGTCTTTCACTTTAGCTCTCACTGGTGGGCATCCTCCCCTGCTGCTGCCTCAGCACCTCTTGCAAACCCTCCTAGCACAGAGGTGGGAGAAACTTTCTGCAGCTCAATGGATTTTCTGCCAGAGGCAGCTGCCTTCCTCTATTGCAGCAGCAACACCAGGAGCTCTGAGTTGAACTTGACCTCAACTTCTTCTCCCAGCCCAGCTGCTTTAAACTGCTATTGCTGCCTTCCTGTGCAAAGGGAGAAGGTGAGACCCACATCCGGAGGGTACACGGCTGGCAAGACCTGCCCTGTGTAGCTGTTAGCGGCCAGGAACATCCCTGCACATTACAGAGCATCTCTTCTTTCTGAAGGGACAACCCTGAGGGCAGTCTGCTGCCCTGCCAGTGCCTGTGAGGCCATACAGAGCAGTAGATATTTTCCTGCATTTGTGCAAGCTGATGGGCAGCTTGAGGGTAATGGAAATTTTAGAGTCTTTCCAAGAGCGGGGAGCACAAGAAGCTGAGGATAGACCAGACCATCCTACATAGCCCTAGTGCCTGTTTACCTACTGTGTAAGAAGTACCCAACACAGTTGTTATATTGGTCCTGCTCATATCTGCTACTTACTTCCACATCTGGATCTTGCTTTTTCTTTTTGCTGAGATGATGCAGGTTAAAGAGGATTCAGGATGATGTTGGCACATCAAATAGTCAGATATAGTCTTGTTCTTAAAACAGAGACCAGCATAACTGTTACCCATAATCAAGCTTAAACCTAAAATACACACTGGTTTTCTTTTGATTAATTGGTGTTACTAGCACAGAGGGTCCCTTCTACAGATGGTCTCTGTTTCGAAGGATGGAGTCTTTGTCTGATGCCACCACCCATGATTCTCTGCATGTCGGGATGGAAAGGCCTTTACAGGCTGAAGGCAGTGGCATCAGGGGGCTCATCTTGCGTGATGGTCACTTAACACGCTGTGCAAACCTGTGATGCAGTTATAGAGAACAAAAGGGTGTGTTTAGGGACCATGCTGTTGAACTAGACCAACAAAAAGTGGGATGCATGAGGACATGTTAGTTTATGGTGTTGCTAGATCCCTCAGAAAATAGTGTGAAGTGGGACCTAGCAGTTTGTTCCTCAGCTCTGAGCTGCAGGACTGCCACTTTTAGCACAGGGAATGATAGTCTTTGCATCTTGTTCCAAAACAGCATCCTGGAGTAAGAAACTAGTCCATATCTGTCCTTTTCTGGCATTATACTGAAGCCTCCTTCCCAAGGCAACATGGAGACAACACTAATTAAATCCTTGGCAGAATTTCTGGCTTTCAAGTCACATGTTCAGGCCACTGCATGCAGTCTACAGATGAGGATGGGAGCTTTGACTTGATCCTTTCTGGAGGAGTCCTCCCACCCAGCAGCACAACTCTGCCTCTTTCTGCTGTGATACCATCCAGCTACACCTGGAGGACAGAAGCAGTCAAAACTTTAACAAGGGAAAAAAGAAAGGTTAATGAAGGGTATCTGTGTCCCATGCTTCTTTTAGCTGAAAGATACTCCTGTGCCTGGATGGGCCTGCATTAGCATGCATAAAACTCCCCAAAGCCCTCTTAGTTGTGTCATGTTCAGGATAATCCTGTTTTATTTTCTGCCTCCTGAAAACACTGATTATATATACACCAGTATATATATATATATATATATGCATATTATATATGTGTTCCAGTTATGAAGCACCATGGAAATTAATAATTGTGCCAAAAGAGGATTGAGAAAGGACCATGACAGAAAAAAAATAAAGATGACTTTAGGTATTCTCTCCAGATGTAAAAATAGTTTGGGAAATTGAAAGGTAATTATAACCTTAATCTGAATATGTCATATTTAACTGTGATGTGTGGGCTGACGTGCATTTTTGATTAATACACCTTAAAGGTTAATGTCCCTTAAAGGCAGTAAATAATGCTGGGCAAAGCAAAGCTGCTGCTGTCCTACGTCAGTTTTGACACACAGCCTCTGAGCAGTGTGCTCTTCTGTCTGTGCACTTCTAGATAAATCCGTGTTTCTGCTGCCTCAGCTGACAGGCCAAAATGTACAGAGACCTGTCACAGAAATCCCCACCTCAGAAGAGCAGTAGCGTGATTTGGGTTTCCTCAGCCACTGCTGACGAGTGCGTCTGCTGGGACCCAACTCCGCTCTTGTCTCGTGGCCGCTGTGCTTTCCAGAAGCCAGTGCAGCCAGTGCAATGCTGGGTCAGCAGCTGGGGCACACTTACCATGCAGAATGAGCTTTATGCAAACAGCAATGTCTGCTGTGTTACTCCAGTAAACACCGTTGTTCCTCGCCATACTCCAGTATCCAGGCAGGCTTCCCGGTAACATTAATGAGCGTGCAACACGTGCGCGTGCCTCTGCATCAGCAAGACAATTATCCTTTTATTCACTTGGCACCCTTGGAGAATGCTGAGTCTCTGTAATCCTCCTCATGCTTGAGTTTAGAGAAGGTGTGAATGCATGTGCAGCATGTGAGGATGAGTACAGTGATGGACAGAAAGGAAGGACACATCCGTGACTGAACACAGACCGCCAGGACACTGCAAAAGTATTGACTGTCTCTTGTGTTCGACTCAGCACAAGCCTTGACTGCAGCACTCAGCAAGGTAAAGAGACCTATGTGTCAAGAAATGTTTGGAAACCAGTTGTCAGAGGGCAATGCCTTTCCTACACAACAAGGAGTGAAGGAAATGGGTTTTGTTCCCTAATGCTCAGACTGGGCTGAGAGCAAAGAGCAACGCTGGATTGTTTCCTTCAATCTTTTGTCCATGCTCACCGAAAGGCAGGCAACATTTCCACTCCCCTCACTCACCATGTCTGCTTCTCTGTCTCTGTACCCACACACCTCTTGCACCATCCCCACTCATCTTGGTGTCCCCAACACCACCCTGCCCCAATGTGTGCACAGAGAGAGGGGTGGTGCTGGTGCAAATGTACCCAAGAGTTTCAGCTCTCATAAGCAGCGCAGGGAAGGGGAGAGAGGACAGAAAGCAGGGAAGGGGAGAGAGGACAGAAAGCAGGGAAGGAGGGAGAAAAGGCATTTCTTTATTTATCATTTTGAACAGCAGACATTCCTCTTGCCTGGGTGAGCCCAGGAGGAAATGGATGTGATTGCCCCATCAATGGCTTCTTCCCCTCTTTCTTGGATCTTACTGTTTTTGTTGGAGCCAACCTCAAAAGCAGCACAGCCTCAGTGATGCGCTCTGAGTGATTGGTGCAACTGAGGTGCACACTGAAACAGGTGGATCCAAGAAGATGGTGTGCACATCACCCATCCCAAGGGAGGAGGACACCTCCCCAGGAGACATGAATAGGCCTCTGCCACCTCTCCAGGGTAGGAGAGCACCACCTTTCTGTGAAAGCTGTAGTCAAACAAACAGCTCAGGAATACAGATGTGGTCACCAAGGCACGAGTGAGCCTAAGCACTAAACTGTTCCAGTGCTCTTATCCCTTCCGTGTCATTTCTAATGGGGGAATAAATGTTTCTCTTAACTTTTAATGTCTTTCTGGAACACACCCCTACTGTTTGTAGAAGGTGTGCAAACCGTCAGCTTTCTATGGCTCTTCTTTTCAGCAGCCCTTGGGCTGAAACATTTTCATCCCATCTCTTTTCCTCTCTCTGGGTAATTTTTTTCTCCCTGTGCTTTTAGTGAAGAATAAATGTGTCTCCCATTGGTGTCTGGAAAGGTAACAGAGTTCCATTATCTCCTTGCATCTCTCCAGAACAGTGACATGAAGAGATGAGGCTCTCCCTCTGCTATGTTTTCTCTCAGAAGTGAGGCACAGAAGTGTTTTCCATGAAGGGCTGGTATGTGTAGGAGCAGCTGGTGCCCACAGCTACTCCAAAAGCTGCCAGCTGCGCTCTGCTACAGGACAGCGTGGGAGGAACAGGATGCTCTGTGGCAGGGATGCACCTCCACAAGAGTTTTGGAGAAATTAAGAGAAAAAATGTCCAGCAGGGTTCAGTGTAGTCACAGCTATGGTACATGTTGAGTTGCTGAGCCATGCAGGGCAGGGCAGCTCTGCATCACAGAGCTCCGGTGGGACTCGGGGCTCCATCCTGGATAGACAGAGCAGTTACTCCCAGGATGTTACGATGTCCATCAGCCCTGCAGAAGGGACTCCAATTAAACTCTTGAGAGACAAGAGAGTCCCTTTTTGTAGAAAACCACCACCATCAGGCTTTTCCACATGGCAGTGAAAGCAGAGTGAGCTATGGAGAACAGCATTTTGATCCTTTAGGCCAGACATTTCTTTACCAAGTGCTTTAGTCCACAGATCTTGAACTTGCCAGTACTGCTGTGCAAACCCCTGCCTCCCCAAGCTGACCTGGCAGCCTGGCCACAGAGCAGGAGGAGACACCACTCACGTGGAAGTACCGCTGGTCTCCCCAGGTGTTGAGAGAAATGAGTTTTCAAATTCAGAAGGCAACTCGGAGGGACATGGCATAAAAAGGGGGGTTGCCCCTCTTTACCCGCTGTGTCCCTGCACAGCATATCCTTTGATTTCTTCACATCCAGTCTTGTTTTTTTTTCTCTAAAACTATTGTGTGCTTCACAGTTGGGAAGACAGAACACTCTACCTACCTCTTACTAGGAAAAGTCTCTCTGTTTACAAGGGATGCAATATGTGTTTTGTTTCAGCTTGAATAAACAAAAGATGCTTTTCTCCATCCATGTACGGACCAGAATGAAAGTCTTTTCAGCAGCTTCCTTAGACTTTCTTATTCCTGAGCTGTGAGGGTGAACAGAGGTTGAAGATGGAGAGCACAAATATTTGTTGATGTGGCAGTTGTCTTTCAGGTGGTGTTGATTTCATACCTGTCTTTGTTGCGCTACAAGTGCACACCATGATAATGAGCATGATAATGTTATCACTCACAACAGAATACAACAGAAAGCCTTTTCTGTCTCCTGGGAAGACCTGCTGAGGATGTCTTGAGTCAGCCTGACTTGGTTTCTCTTTCGTTGAAGTCCTCCAGATAAAGATTGTTTGGGTATTCCTTTCGGCAAACCTCATTTCTTCTTGAGGGTAACAGCAAGCTCTGTGTTCAGTTCCAGTTAAACTGGGCAGCACAGGAGGAAAGGGGTTGATGAATGCCTTCAGGGATACCCTGTTGTTAGGTGCTTGTTAGCAGTGGCTGGGGACAGCCTCTCCTGCTGTTACATATGGGAAGTCCTGACCCTTATTCACAAGGTTTTTGCCTGCGAAGAGCAACACCAGGGGTACTGTGCTGAGTTGGCAAACGAGGAGCCGGTGCCCAGCAGGATGAGTGTCTGTCTGGGTTCTGTAAACTCACATTTTACAGGTCATCAGCAAACCAGCTTGGCATGTGCAGGTCCCCAGTGGGGAAGCTCCTACTGGAAAATCTGTACAATTTTTTATAGGGAGGGAAGTGGGGGCTGGGGGAGACACACCCTTTCGCCATCCCCACGAGGACATGAGAGAAAGGTTTAGATTTTGGTGTCCTCTAAAGCACAGCACATCTGCAGGGCCCCCTGAAAGCAGGGCAGTGATCATATCAGACTATCACTGGCATCGGGGAAGCCTTCGTTCATCTTTCTGAATCTTACGGTTCTCACACAATGAGAACATTTCCTTAGTACCATCTCTCAGAAAGTATCTTTCTGAAAGTTGAAAGTTTGTAATTTTGGCAGTCATAGATCCCACTTTCAGTGTTTGGGGAGTAACCACCCATTAGTTTTTTGATGTTGTCCTGAAAACAGTGCAGAGTTCTTTACTTTTATTTTTAAAGAATGGATAGGATGGAGCTGCTGGCACTTGTCAGAGGAAAAGGTGAGTTTTGCAAATCTGCTGCTCTGGCCCTTTAGAATTCCCTAACCTTTAAACTTTATTTTCAGCAGTGTATCTTTGCTTTTCCTGGCCAATACCTATCCAGGAATCTGCTCCCTGATTATTTCAATGGGTGCTTGTCCTGGTGCACCTGGCTCACATCACTTGCATAATTTGACAGATATGGTAGGCTCACCCTTTGGCCATTGCTGTGTAGCTGCTGGGGATGTAACAAGATAAAGCATAACATAATGAAAAAAAGCCATGTAATTGGCAAAAATACCAGAAAACTAAACTCATACTAGAGTATTTGCCTGGCAACTTTAATTAACGAGCAACAGCTCAGACAACCTGGAAGATGCTTTCCACCCCAAAATCCAACCCAGCTCAGCCTGCCTGAAGGCAGCACAACTCTGCCTTTGGGTAAAAGGCATTTTAACCTCCCTTGACATTTGAGGCAGGGGCAGGACCTGAGGTTTTTTCCAGGACTGCATTCCTGTGTGTGCTTGAGGACTTTGCTATTGCTACAGCCCCCAACCAGACACTGTGTCTCTGTTTCTCATAACGCACCCCAGTGCACAGCCTCCTGCCTGGTTTCACCCCAGATGAACAGCTTTTTGTGCCCCAGCGGTGCCTGCCAATGTGCTCTGCAGCATCCCAATTGTGGTGCACTCGTAATGCAACCCTGAGCACGATGCTCCAGAAGACTCCTTAATTAATGGACATCCCAATGCTTTAGACCTTCAGACTCTGCTGGTCCTGGGCCACAGAGAAACTTCACGCTTAAAATCTTGCCTACAGGCAAAGAGGAGCCACAATAATATATGTATACGTAAAGCTAAGAATTTTTTGTTAGTTTAATGGCAATCTCAGTGCTCCAACTGTTACTAGTTTAGATCTGCTGGTTGCTGAGCAACAAGCACACTATCGCAGTTTAAGCTTTTTTTGCACACACATAGTTTCTATCCACTTTCCCATCCCCTGCTCCTTTGGGTCCTAAAGCTGTTGGTTTCACCGGTAGTGCTAGAGCGAGCTGTCAGCATTTCCAGTCCTTCCCCGAGGTGAATGCAATGTTCATCCTAATTTTTCTTCTGCTTCTTTCTAGATCTGGTTTGGATTGTTTTTATGTTTTCTAACATTTTTCTATACCTTCCCCTGTCTTCACTGGTCTATACACGCATAATGTGGTGCCCATTATGTATGTTAGACACTATTTTTGTTCTACCTGTTACCACTAAACCCAGTTTTGCCATCTCCAGGTCTGCATTTTTTTAACTGACCGTCAGTGAGTGCTGTACAGCTGTGGGGCTCCCCAGTGCCAGCCCGTGCCCCATCTTTTACCGTCGCATACCTGCACTCCTCTGTGCTGCATCCTGTGTCCCCACTGCTCAAGGCCCCTGCTATTGTCCCAAACTTGTGTTTCTATACACTCTACAATTGTGTCTGACTCAAAAACATCTTTCTGCACAGGACAGGGGGAACCAAGGGGGTGAGAGCTTTGACACTCTAAGTATGAAGCACCTTGGGCATTTCTGTCTTCTGTGCAAGTCCTGTCCTCTGTAAGCACTTCTGTCCCTCTGAGTGACCACATCCTACTTTGCAATTTCACAGGGAGCCAGCAGGACCCGAGCAGAGCGCATTAATACTTTCTCAGCTCAACCTCAGCACAGCCCAGGAAGCTGCCCTGCCAAAGTTCACATGTTTCATAGGGTAGGCACCAGCATTAGAGAAGAGGAAATATACATTTAAACCCAAGCAGCTCAGCTTGAAGGAAACATTGATTTTCAATGCAGCTGTGAGTTAAGGTAAGAGACAATTGTATTTTACCTATAATTTGACAAAGCGGGATTGAGACGAAATGGTGTCGCATGAACTCAAAGGAAAGTCTTTACTGCTTAGTGTTTGGAATCTAAATGATATTTAACCTGGGTAAAGATCATGTGGGTAATGTTTACAAATTGTGAAAGTAGAGAGGGGAACACTTTTATTAACCAAAGTGAACCAGGACAGAGAAATTTTACTTGGTCAACTAATTATTTGTGGCGTCTTGTGTAAGAGAAATATTCACCCTGGATAGAAATCATCAAGGTCAACAAAATGCTGATAGATGACTAGTGTGCAACATTAGTCCAGAAGAACAGACCAAGAAGACTCAGCCCTTCTACTTCATTAGGTGTTTTTTGTTAGATGTCTGCAGGGATTTCACAACTCCGCTGCAATGCTTATTTCTAGTTTTAGTCAGTGAACCAACATCCCAAACAACACTGAACTGAAAGACGGCCCAAAGCAGAAAATCTGGTAGAGTCAATAGAAAGTGTCTGTTGCAGACATACCAGCAAGAAGGCAACAGAAATTCAAATAATTTAAAAACCCACCTTTCTGAATGACACATTACTTATTTTCTCTGTGACTCAGCTTTCCACAGGAAGGATGTTGCACAAAGATGTCTGCTGGTTTGGGTGAGACATTTGGGTAATACAGTGGTGGCAACCTGTTAGCTACTTGTGTGATGTAAACACAGATCCAAAACAGTGGTTCCCAAAATCTGGTCTGTTTGGGCCAAACCCTGTGTGGAGGCAGCACAGCCAGAGGCAGTGATTAGAGTGACAGGATGAAAGACAGCAACTGCAGTGAATTACAAGGGTTTGGGAAGCACAGAAAAAGTGCAAAAGGGAGAGGGCTAAAGTTCGACAAAGGGCAACGCATAATAAATTGAGAGTAAATCCCACAGTAAATGTGATCTTCCCGAGAAGGGGCTGGCAGCTCCAGAACTTAAATCTCATCCATACACAGTCAAGAAGGGATAATGTGCGCTGCTCTCTAAAACAATGGAGAAGAGGATTTAAGAGATCTCCCATTTCTAGAGAGCCTTCAAGGATGCTGAAGCAATGTGATGTTATTAATTGCAAAAAGTGGGGTGGGGGGCAGGAAGTAAATAGACACCACAATAAAGACAGCAAGAGGATGGAGCAAACGGTAACCAAAACCAAGTACAAACAGTGCTCATAGCTACAAAAAAAAAAATCATCTGTTTTCACAGATTTTTACAGAACATACAAAAGAAATTTGAATGCTGCTTAAGAAAGGAAGGCTTGGGATAAAGAAATACTGAGGAAGAGGAGGTAAGAGAAAACACTGGCAAAGTGATCAACTGTAAATATAAAAAAAAGATACAGAGTGTCATGAGCAACTGTGCAAGCAGAAAGGGCAATTAGGGGAATTAATAGGCTAGATGAAACACCTGTAAAATAAATTTTCCATGACAATCCTGATCCTGGCAGTCACCATCCAGTCAGATGACAACCCCAAACACCCAGTCCCCATGGGCAGCTCTTGGGAGGGCAGCTAGTCCCTCCTCAGCTCTGCCACCACATTCCCAGCTCTGCCACCACATTCCCAGCATCTCAGTAAAAGTGCTGCCCAGGACAAAAATAAATACCGCTCTGCAACAATTCTCACACCATTTACCTAACTTCCCATTCTCCAGCCAGTTCATGGGAACAGGACACGGCCTGGAAACCATCTCAGGCTGCACAGGCTTTGAAGAGGACCCTTAGTTCTGGTCATAAAATCAAGACCACAAAATCATGACCCTGAGACTCACAGAGGAAAATTTCAGAACCACTTCAGTGATTTTTGAACCTCAGTTTTAAGACCCAGGGGAGATGCAGGAGTCTAAATCATACTGCCAGGTCATCTTTCCTAAACGCATAAGTAATTTCTGAAACAAGTATTTAAAGCTCTGACTTCCTTAGGGCCAGATTGCTAAAGGTGCTTTGACCAATGCCTTATGGGATTTTTCAGAAGCTCCCCAGTGCTTATTTCTCATTCAGAAGAATGATTTGAATCAGTGATGGCACCCCAGGAAAATGCCTTGATATGACTCTGTGCAGCTTCACTTGCTCAAGGGACTTGATCATGCCCCAAAACTTGAACCTATTGTTCCCTGTTCCACTAAGTGTGCTGGCACCAAGGCTCCTGCATGTCCACCCCGTCAGCCTCAGAGTGGCTTCGTCCTCCCCAGAGCCAAGGGGAGGAGCTGAAACCACTGACAGCTTCAACTTTTGCTATAAATACACCAGTAACCACAGGGGTGAGCTGCCAGGGGTTTGCAGGGTTTGGCATGGCCCCACCACTCCTGTGGGGTAGCTGTTCCTTCTGGATGGCTCACGGCAAGTCTTCCTGGCAGGACGACAAAACCAACAAGTGTAGGGACGTTGCTGGGGCCAGGATGCACCCAGGGCACCCGGGTTCAGTCCCCTGAGCCTGCTTTGCTCCGATGGAAGCACAGCCAGCCTGAGTGAGGCCACTGGCCCAGCCAGCTGGGCCATGAACTGATGAAGCAATAGCAAGATCTCATTGAAACTAGTATCTCTGTGGTTGCTCTGAAAGATAGGTGGTGAAGACCTTGCCACCTGAAAAGATGGCATTTTTAAAATCTCTTTGACCTAAAGGACCAATATTCAGCCTTATATTTAACTTAATCAGCAGTGGTCTAATCAGCTTCCATTTCTGGGTCATTTACTTAAGACACCTTAAATGCCCTAATTTTTTGAAAGCCTTTGCATCATGTTTCTGCACCTTCAACTTCACCTTAAATTGGAAAATCCAGTAACAAAGCAGCCCAGATCACTACTTGCTTCTAAATAACTCATCCTTGAAGTCTTGGGAGGAGCTTCTATAAATTAAATCACCTAAATTGATAAGCAATTATTAGGTTTGCAGAACTCTGACGGGCCACAGAAATTGTCCAGCTGATCTGAGAATGAATAATAGAAGAAAGAAGAAACACCAAAGAAAGGAAATTCCTCACCCTAAAGTCATCAGGGAAGAACTGGGGGGAGCAGGGAGCAAGGACACATCTGGAATTACACCACACTCAGAAGTTTTTGAGGAATGATAAAAGAACTGGTTAGGAGGGAAAACACTCAGAATTTAACAGCGGCAGTACACACTGGCTGTTTGATAACAACATCCCTAAACTGTGCTGCTTTTTTTCCACAGCCATCATATAGCCTCACTGCTAACCCACCCCCAACAGCTGCTCCGTGCTTTTCACAGGAGCCCACTTCCTTCCAGGGGGTCCCATGCCGGGATTTGGGCTAGCTAATGCAGTTGAAGTACCTGGGGAGAGGACAGTTTGGCTTTTTCAGTCATTTATTACCAAAAGAGAGTCACAGTTGTTAAGAGAAGTGTGCCCCAATATGGTCTGCCTCCCTGCCTATCAGGGACTGTAGGGTTTTATCCAGCACCCTCCTGGCTGAGCTCCACTATGTCTGGCCTAAACCTGGCTCCCAGACCAATATCTTCTCTTGACATGGAGACCCTCAGATATGCAAGTCCTTTTCCTACCTGAAGGCTCTTCAGTCATCAGCCTTTCAATGTTAAAAATGTGTATCTTATTCCTATCTTCCATGTTTCTGGTTTGAATTTCCATGCATCACTTTAAGGCATGGCTAATCCCACTAGAATAATTAACAAGATTATTAACACAAGCAAAGGTGAAATCAAGTGTTAACAAATTACGCCTCCACCCCCAGTTCCTTCCCATTTAGTGGCTCTTTAAACACCTGAGGGTTGCATCAGCTTTTCCTGCAGTCAAGTTTCCTTGAGAACTGCCCCCACTTTTGAGACATGGCCCACATTGTTTAACTCCCAAGCATGTCACTTTGGCTAGATTAGAGATAAAGTGAATCATCTGAGGAGCCCCAGATTACTCAGATTGTTGGAATCACTGTCCAATTCTCTAACTCTTTTATCACGCCCTCCCCTCCCCGCTAGCTCTGATTCCTGATCTACTATCTAACCAATGATGAAAATACTCAGCAGTTTTTGGCTTTCAACTTGCTATTTCCACAAACATTTTACTAAGCAATTTTCCTAGTTCAGTGAGGCTTTCTCCATGGATGTCTATCTTTGGAGATCTGATGGCTAACCAGTCCAAATCCCATTGCAATGCTTTCTTGGACTTGTGTTACTTTGAGCTGGAGACATGTGTCAACTGCATAAGCATACAGTCCAAGTCAGAGCTCAAACTCTCCCACACAGTCACCTTTACCAACCTTGCAGTGTCATCAGATATCCAAAAGTTCCTTTTCTATAAAGCCACACAGACTGGCCTTGGCTGCACTCCCCCTCTTAACTGTTTAAATTTCATTTTGCCAGGTTAAAGACTACACTAGCCATTTCACCTTGCTTTCTGCTTTTGGAGGCCAGTATTGTGTCAGCTGCTTTAAGCACCCATAGAGGTTCAACAGGGAGAACATCTCCCCACTTCAGGACTGAACAAATGTCTGAAATTTAAGAGTTAAAGTAACTGCAAATGCTGGGCTGGGCTTGCTTTTGACCCTGGCTGTCTAACATGACCCCAAGCAACTCTAGAAACCATCTCCTATGAATTGAGTGACCTTTCTCTGAATGATAAACTAAGTGAATTATAGGAACCAGTTGGGCGTAGAAAAAGAAACTGGGCCCCATCTCTGGCTAATGTGTTGCCCATAAGTCTAAGTTTTGGGTTGTGTATCATCTAAACCATGCTTAGAGGTGTCCATGGCAGTCTGGTGATTGCGTGGTAGCTGCTTGGCACCAGGCTGGTTAAGAGTTTCACTCAGAGTGTTATTAAGATTTGCATCTCTCCAGATAGTTTCCACCCAGTTCTGGGTATTTCCCTTAAATCTCTTTCTTTTATGTGTTAGAAGTGCCACCATAGCTACAAGATTTCATTTTAAGGTACCTGAGGTTATCCCTATGGTCTTACTGAGAATCATCAGCTGGCAAGAAGCAGACAAGTGCAGTTGCAAATGCAAAAAAGCAATGGCATTTATATTTGGGTAGAGGGATGGCAGCTCAGATCTAAGGGTGAGAAAGGGATACGCACCCATAGCGTTTGACAGGGGTTCCCACAAAGCCTACAGTTTCCCAGGGCCAGCTGAATCATCAGCCCGTTCAGCGTGCACTGAAAACATGCTTTGCCTTCATAAGAAAAGCATGTAAGTGAACCTCACTCAGAAATGCTGACTGAGGTGTGAAAATCTTTCTGACTTTTAAATACTTTTATTTGCCTATTGTGCAAATCTGAAGCTTGACTCTCTGGCAGAGGTCTGGATTTGGTTATTTTTTTAACTTCTTTTAATTTAATGACTGGAGAGGCATCATGGAGAGGCAAGTGCTTGTAGAGCCCCTCTTCGTGGCACTTGGCTGGAGTGCCAGGGGTGACAACTGGAAAGACCAGATGTATAAACAGGATTTGGATCTTGTGCCCGCAGCCTGATGCCAGTGCTGTTTGAAGGTTGAAAGGCAACTTCTGTTCCTTAGAGGAGTTTGTGGATCTCTCACAATTTCACTTCCCTGTGTATTACTTAGAGCGCATATGGTTGTTGGGAATAGCTGGGTTGAGAAACAGGGGTATTGGTCTTGCAGACTATGGTCTTTGAGATAGCTATAAACGTGATTAAGAGCAGAAGTGTTTGTGGAGAGTAGGGTGTAAAGCCTCTGGGGAAATCTGGAGACAGAGCAAAGTGGTTGAGCAGTTCCATGAGAAGCAGAAGTGAATCTACTATTTCCTGTACTCAGCAAGGGAAAAAGTCTGGTGGAGGAACCTCACAGCCCTGTGGTCCTCCTGTGCCCTCTATGCTTTTTAATTCATTTATTGTAAGCATAAGAGAGAAAACTGGCCAGGATTTTGTCCTGCACCTCTTGTAAATGTTCTCCAGTGAGGAAGGTGGCCATTCCAGCACCCAGCTTTCTCTCCAGGCAATGTCAGTCAGCTCAGCCTGTGCAGAAGTCTGCTAGACCTGAGGGCTAACCTGTGGAGCTGCATTTCCTTACATGTGTGAAATCCTCTTTGTCCAGTAGAGCACAGCAACTATTATGGACGCATATGGAAACTCTCCAGAGCAACAAGCTGCTTTTCTAGATATGAATTGAGAGAGCAAGCATGTGAAAAACCAGCACAGCTAGAGGTTCTCAGAGAGGAGAGCAGACCAGCGTGCACTGCCTCTCTCCCAGATCAGGGATTTCACACAGCACACTGTAGGCAAGCACCACTGATCAGCCTTCTCTGGGTGCTGGCACAGTTAGCAGAGATGCTAATGGGGTATGAGCACATATCAATCAGTTTTTAACTCTGTGCACAATGAGACTTTTCACTGTGACACCGGGAAAGATATGTCTGAAACAGAAGCTTACACAGCAGAGAAGAAGCTGGGAAACTTTGCAGAAACATCATGACCTCCGTCTGGCTTTGTTGCAGAATCATGAGGTTAGGACAGGACTTCTGGAGGTCTCTTGTCCAAACCCATGCTCAGAGCAGAGCCAGCTGAGTTTCAAGTATCCCCAGCAATCAGATCCCACAACCTCCCTGCAGCCCTGGAGTCCTGGTGTTTGACCACCATCACAGCAAAAAACTTCTTCCATACATTGAGTAGCAATGTCCCGTGGCTACTGCTTCTTATTGCCCTGAGGAAGGTTGTCTGCTTCACCTTTACACCTTCTCGCTAGATCCCACTTGAGATGTCTCTTCCTGAGGCTGATCAACCCCAGTTCTCAGTGTCTTCTCACAGAACAAGTGCTCCAGCCCCAGTCATTTTGGTAGCCCTCAGCTACCACATGCCACTGCATCGGTGAACAATCAGCTGTGGAGCACAGCAGCTCACAGAGTAAGACAGAGGCTCTGGTGCTTGTGCAGATGGGTGCAAAGGAGCTGGGTGGGTAAACAGTGACTCATGTTTGGCACGAGAGACTTGGTGTACCCTGGCACCTATTTGTATCTTAGAGGCACCTGCTGCATATATTTAGTCTCAGAAGACAGAAATTAGAATGGGACGGCAGAAAATGATGGGTTATTGAGATTACATATGAAGTCTCCTGCTCATATCTGTATCCTTCAACAGGGCAAATAAAGAGATGACAGCATATCTATAGGCAACTCTAGTTGCTTATCTCACCAGCAGAAAATAAGTATCTTCTTTGCAGTTGCTGTCTGCTTCTACCCCAGCACCTAAACATTTCTTATTTGTATCCCTTTAATTCTGGTGTTGTCAGAGACCTCATCTCCAAAAGCTGAAGAACTGAACTAGGCTGCAAGCATGGGCTGGATAGACACAACTTTCAGTTCAAGGGGAAAGACACTGTAGGACCTGCACAGCCCATGGGTGTGCCTGCCTGTTGCAAACAGCTTTCCCCATGCTGTGCCCATGCCCCAAAGCCCAGTGCTGAGACAGCCCTTCTTCTAGCCCACTTTTCCTGTGCAAAACCACAAAGATTGTTTTTTAGTGACTATGGGCACTTCTCATTTAAATGTTTCAGAGACGATTAGGCTTTGAACTTTCAGAATAAGAAGATACATTAAAACAGAGAGCCTGCATTTTCAACTAGCACAATAAAACCCCTCTTTGAGATATTACTACAAAATAAGAGGCCAAAACTTCATGGCCAACAACACAAATGGCACTCTGGCAATGAGGTAGTGGGAGAAGATGTTGGTATGGTCATGGTAGCCACTCACGAGGAAGATCGTTGCAGTTACAAGGAAACTTCTTGGACAAAGGACTATCTCACACACCAGGACATCTTTATTTCATACTTAGTCTTGCAAGACTTATTTTAAACGGAGGGTATAAAAGCTATTGCTATCGGTGAAACGTGGACGTGTAGGCTGGGATTTTAACTAGCTAATTATTAATTAGCTCTAAGTGTCAGGAGCGGGAGTAGTTATACACCATCAGTGTCTACTGCTGAGTAATACGTCTGTGCTCTCTTGGGAAAAGAACTTCCCCCAGTGCGATCAGCAGAGTCTGGAAAGCAGCCTGGCTTGTCCTAAAGCAGATTTGGCCTGACCTGCATTAGATCAGATACACTGCTCTTTGTTGGCTGTATTGACTACATGTCCCACTAACAGGAGATGTAAACATCTATAATAAAGACAGGCTATGGTCACTGAACTGAGTCCCTTCTTTACAGTCAGGGGGGGGTTCCTGTAAGGAGTTGGCAACACAGTGACCAAGGGGTAGTTATTAGTTGCAGTTTGGTTATCACTTGCCTTTCTGTCTCAGCTTTAATAGGCTGGTTTGGCCGTGTTATCTCCCAGGGCTTCTGCACAGTGTATAACATTTCCTGCCGAGCACTGCCCAACAGACTGGCAGAGCCTGCACTTCTCACAGTGCTGCAATGCACCACCTCCCTTAGTCAGATCTTGGTTTGCTGCTGGCTTATGCGACAGCCCTTGAAATTCTCATTTAGTTTTTCGTGTCCTAAAGAGTTAATTTTCAGTGAAGTACATGTAACAGCAGAATCTGGGCTTTTGTTAGTAACTACCATCACCTCCACAGTAATACAACTATCACTAAGCCAAATAGTGACAAAATCCCTAAGTGTGTTTGTTGATACAGCCTCTCAATATTTTACCACAGCAGATACTGGGGGACTCACTCTAACGTTATTTTCTTCACTCTTCCCATTTTGCCTCCAGCCAGCAAATTCAGCATGACGGACGCATACGCAGAAACGACAGCTGAGTACACTTACGATGAACACGCTTTGTCCTGCAATAAGACTGACATCCAAGAATTTGGGAAAATATTTCTGCCGATATTTTACGTTGCGGTGTTTGCTCTTGGCCTCACAGGGAATCTAATGGTGTTTTTTGCCATTGTGAAAGGCAGTAAAAAAAGCATCACTGACATCTATCTCCTGAACTTGGCTATTTCAGACCTTCTCTTTGTGATCTCTCTCCCATTCTGGGCTTCCAACACAGTGCGTGGATGGACTCTTGGGACTATTTCATGTACAGCTGTTTCCTCGCTGTATTACATCGGTTTCTTTGGGGGCATGTTCTTTATTACTGTTATCAGTGTCGACAGGTACTTGGCCATTGTTCGAGCAACATATTCTCTGAAATCCAGAACAATAAGACAGGGCTTTCTTGTAACCTGTGGAGTGTGGGCAATAGCAGTTTTAGTGTCAGTGCCACATTTTGTGTTCTCCCAGCTGGTAGAAAATGACTGCATTGCTGTCTTCCCACAGAAGCTGGAGAACATCTGGCCAGTGTTCTGCAATATGGAGCTGAACACCATTGGCTTTTTCATCCCAGTCTGCATCATATGCTATTGCTATTGTGGGATCATCAAAACCCTGATGTCCTGCAAAAATCAGAAAAAAGCACGAGCCATAAAACTGATCTTGGTTGTGGTGGTTGTGTTTCTACTGTTTTGGTCTCCCTACAATGTACTGATTTTTCTAGAAACTTTAAAGCAGTATGAGTTGTTCACAAGTTGCAACCAAATTAAATCACTGGACTACGCAATGCACCTGACTGAAACCATTGCATTCAGTCATTGTTGTCTCAATCCTCTTATCTATGCCTTTGCTGGGGAAAAATTCAGGAAATACCTTCATCAAGTCTGCTTGAAGTATTGTCCATTCCTGTGTTTCTGTGGCCCCTGCAGTAACTACCAGGTCACCCATTCAGTTAGTTATGCAGAAAGTGTTGTGAACAGCAACATAACTCTGAATACCAGCGATCAGGATGGCTCTGTCTTTGTCTAAAAGCTCTGGGAAGGAGAAATGTCTGTATATGTGTCTTCTGCAGGGCTAGCAAGCGCTGAGGAATTGCCATTACCCACATGAACAGACTTGACTGCTGCCCTGAATTACTGACATGCCTCTTGTTAAGCATTAAATATTCTAAAACAGTAAAGATTCTAAAAACAAAAGCAGTACAGTATGTCCGTGATAAACATGGAATGGAATCAAGAGAAAGGAAGGGGGAAGTAGAAACAAAAAGAGTGCTCTGTGCTTACAAAAGGAGATGGAGAAGAATTTAAGGGTAAGGAAACTTTTTTTAAAGAGTTTCATCATGGAAATATACCTGTGTCAGTGTATGTATGTGTGATACTAATGTACACAGACCTGAACTCTTTTTTTTAAGGGAAGAGAGATCCCTTTAATGACTAGTAGCTGACCGTTAGGAGAATATTCTTTATAGTAAAGGGGTATATTTTTCTGATATCTATATGGAAGTAAACTGGGGAATACTGAATGTAACAAATGTTTTTACCTGTGCTTTCATCCCTAATAAAATCCAACTCTTAAAAAAAAAAAAAAAAGAAAGAGTTATTCATTAACATGTTTTTGGAGCCAACAGTGCACTTTGTGTTTATAGCATGCAAGAATAGAGAAAGGACCATCCTTAAGGATCAGACATATGCCAGTAGGCATGTCTCCCAAGTACCATGGGCTTGACCTGAGCCAAAGGCCAGAGCTCAGTGGAACACATCCCCAAGCCCTCTGCTGAGCCAGGAGTTGCCAGCTTGACCGGCACCTGCTGGGACAAGGGGAACTAGAGGTATGGGTTTGGGTATCACTGGGCTTGGTCCAAATATAGCACGATCAAGCTGAGCATGGGAAGTACATGCCTCACACCCGTGCTCTGCTTGCTCCATGTTGTAAACACCAATTGTGTCTGCAGTGCCATAGACAACGGCTCCTGGGACAAACCACTTGCCCATGCTCCTCACTACAACCTTCCTCAACCTTTGAGGCCTTCCCCCCTCCACCAGCTGATTTCCCTAGGGAAAACTGCAGATATACCCAGACTTAATGCATCCCAGAGGACACATTTCCCACGTGCACTCCGCAGCTGACAAATATTCTTTTTACTCTTGCAATAACAATGCATCGAGGGTGGAAAATGTCAGTCAGACAACTTAGAAGGAAAAATCAATCTTACAAAATGAGTCCCTGACAGTGGGGTCCTATTTCTATACACTGATGGAACTGAAGAAGCACTCTCACTTTTCATCTAACGCAAAGGAGTTTTTTTAGAGTATCAGTGTGAGGAGTAGGCCCTTTCTTTGAGGACCTTAGTACCACCTTGTTTCTAAGAAAGCATGGAGGATAATGTCTCCATTGAGCAATTTTCCATATACAGTAATTCCACAAATCTTAAATATTCCATTTTTTTGCTACTGAATATTCATCCTCCTCTGCTGTAAGGAAAAAAAAAAAAAGGCCTTTTCATAAAATTCTTTGTATTAGGTGCAAATATATAACATATGCTCAGTTTTGTAATTTTCAGCTATAAGTGGACTTCCAGACTCCAGACTTACTGTCTAAGATTGCGTAGCATGAGTGTCACTTGAAATCAAATTACTTTTCAAAATTCAGTCTGCCTAATCAAGTGGTAGAAAACAACTCTGTCTGTTGCAACTCTCAAGAAAGTGTTATTTGTAAGATATGGTATTTTTACAACGTTTTTTTAAAGAAATGCTAAGATGTGCAGAAAGAAAGAGGAAGGTGCTCTGAGACTAAACAAGAAGTCATCTGCATGAAATCAGCCTGAAGAGGGTGGAATGCCAAGCCTACTAATGCAATCTCGCTTGGTTTATTTACTTTACTTTGATTTTTCAGACAACGGTGAGTTGCTGAGTGGGAAGAGTAAAAGGCACCTTTAAATATGATCGACATGCGATCCCTAAAATGAAAGGTGGGAACCCAGGGCTTTCTGCCAGCTTCCTAGGAAAGGAGAGCCTTTTCCTGCTTTGCCACAGTGGTTTCTTTCCCAGCAATCCTACCCATCACCAGCACAATGCATCATACTCCTGCTGTATGGATCATCCTCTTGGCAGGGCAGACTTGCTGCTGAGAGTCAAACTGCCTCGTCAGACCTGGGTCCTCTGCAAGCTACAATGTGTGAAGCTGCATCTGCAAAAATCCGTCACTTCCAAGTCAAGGGCCCCTCCTGACAACCTGCCCTCCTGCTGTCTTTGCCACACCATGCAATGGAAGACTTCTAAGTATTGTCAGCCTAACACTGTCAAGTTACATGCCATATATTTGCAAGTGATTATATAGAATTTGCCATTTTACATGCATGGTCTTATTGATCAATATTTGAGCATTTTTATGAGATTAAAAGCCTCAGGAGGGTTTCTAGGCATGGGGCTCTGCAACAAACACCTGGTTATGCAGATTCCTCCTCACAGCAGAAGTGGTAAATCTTTGAAAACCCAAGTGAAAACCAAAATCAACATTTTCATTTTGTTTGTATTACCTGGAAGAGTATTCTTGTAATAGTTCCTTTAAAAATTTCAGACTCCATGAAACATACCACTGCTCTGAGAGTCACAAGTGGCAAACTTTACCAGGACTGGGTTCGGCATTGCTGCCCTTTGCTTTACTGCACCATGGCAGCAGGCATGGGGAGCCAGAGCCTCACAGCTCCTGCCCACACCATGCCTCTTTCATGATTTGTGACAGCTAATATTGTGTAGTTTCCTGGATTTCTGCTAAATTTACATATTACACTTCTTGAAGTATTCTTCTCACCATTCAAGCCTGACTGAAAGCCCACTGATGTCTCTTTAAGAACCGGACTTTCAGTTAATTGTAGCCTTTATTTAAAAATACAACTTCTCTTTCAAAACCTCTGCAGCAGGAAACGTGTTTGTCTCACTGCCTGGCTAGTTTACAACATGGAAAGCTTTTCTGTGTCGAGCACTAATGATGCATGTATCGTTAGGCAGGATCGACACATCCCTGAGGACCAGCAACCATCCAGTCCCTACTCACTACTCATGAGAAGGTAAACCAGCCTTTCAGTATGGGATAAAACCTTTCCATCTGCCGTAAATTAAGGACAGAGACTTGCTTACTTAGCAAGTCACAATTTACACATGGAAATGCGCACGCGCGCACACACACACACACTTGTTGTATCTATCCAATGAATAGTTTTTGGTTGTGCAAAAAACCAGGTCAGGAAATCTCTGGGTTGGGGGGGGGGGGGGAGAGGTGAGGGTGTTGGGCTTTGAGGTTTTGAGGGGTGGTGAGCAACCTTTGCATCTTCTTTGTTCATCATGATCAACTCTTTTCCTGTTTGAGAATCACACTGACACTTAACATAAATCTTTTTCCAGATGGGTTGCAGTTTGAGGAACTAATAAAACCTGAATCCAAATTTCCTCAGCAGGTTCAAGACTATATTTCATGTTCTATTTAAAAATAGAATGAACAAGACACAAATTCATCCAAACTGCTTGCAATGAAATACCTGGACCTCAGTATTACTTGTAAGTGCCACTGTGAATCCCTCTTAGCCACATATTACATCACAATTACAAAATAATAGGATTTATGTTTCTTCATTTTTAAGCTGAGCATGGGCACCCTGAATTCCTGGAGGTTTTAACCTGTAAAAAAAAACTTAGTTATGCTGCCAGGTCATTGCATCGGCTTAGGAAGTTGCTCAGCAGGGAGAGCTGGCATTTTCAGCACTGGCTTCAGAAAGAGCCAGTCACTACCCACATATTTCCCTTGGATTCCGCATTTGCTGGGAGTGGATCTGAAGCCCTGGCCCAGGGTGGTCTGAAGTTTTAATAATGCATTTCACAGAGAAACTAGTTATAAGTTAATGGGTTATGGCTTAAGTTCTGTCATTTCCATTTTGTCTCTATAACCTTTGTGAAGTCCCTCACTCAGATTTTATAGGTAATATAAAACCCTTCTCCTAGCAGGACATGGGTCAGCTTTGTTGTCAATGCGGGGACAAGTCTGATCCATACAAGTCCCAAGTCCTACTATCACTAAAAAACAAGAATTTTTCAAAGAAAATCTCAGTTACCAGCTTTATTCTTTTCTAATGTGAATTCCAGAAGTTGCGCTTTATCTGCCCACTCTTGCTTTTGCAGCTTCTAACTGGTAACATCTTTCCTCTATAGTTATTTCCCAAGCATGATGTGGTGCTTCATCAAAGGCCATTGACACACCACCGGTTCTAAAAGAGCCATTGAATGAAATATTTTCTGTATTAAGGCCTTACCTAGTCCTGCTCAAAGATTTGTTGTTTGCACTTCAGTTTCTTAGCCCTGGAAGACACCTGGAACTCTGATGAAAACCTGTGTCAGCTAGAGCTATTATTTTGAAATTCAAGTTCTGTAATCAAAGCAAAAATTGAGAACAATGTGTAACTATCAAAGGTCGGTTTCTGACACTTAACACATACATACAGCTTCTGCTGAAGTTGTTAATAATTCTGCTGCCACTGTTAATCAGAACTTCCTAATTTACATGGTAGCTAGTGTAAGAGCTTGGTTTTCAACATATACACACCCAAACCTCAAGACTGGGGTTTTGCAGTGCCAGGGTAAACATAAAAAATTGTTTTCAACATGGGAAAAAAAAAATCCACCAGCTGTTCCTGTATGATTTTGTTTGTTACACTAATATTCAAGACACAAATGTTAATATACTACATTTGTCATTTCTCTTCCTAAAGAAACATTGTAAATAGCTCCGACTGGACACAGGGAAACCAGTTTGCTTGCTTGCTTAGAATAGTTTGCATTTACCAAATTTCCAGCCGTGATACCACAATCAGCAGGAAGCAGCACATTAACTTTATATCACTGAAGGCAGAGGTTAGTGAATGGGATAGAGAGTTGCAAGCAAGGACTCTGGCACAGCTGTTTCACTATTCAGTGGTTATTATCCCCTTTCCAACGGCAGCTATCACTGGAACAGTCTGGTTTTTCCACCCCACTCAGATTTTAAGTCTCTAATAAATAGTGTGCCTTTGTCACTGCTCCATATTCAGCTGCAGCGCAACAGTCCCACTACATACAGGTCCATATGCCAGGATAATGCAGGCAACTAAGAAGCTGCATTTCTCCCATTTAGCCCATAAATGCTACATTTGCTACATTAAAATTGGAGCCAGCAGCACCGAGAGACAAAGAAACAGCAGCACAAATTGCAACAGCCAAGACTTGCAGGGCACATTGGAGGACATCGACGAAGCTGAGGAAGGGCAGCAGTCGATGGCTTCGTGTATCTTCTGACGAGACAGTTCCCCCTAGTGACAGACGGGATCTGCTGTTTCTGTGTGTAATCTCCTGTGCGCTGTACCAGGATGGTTCCTTACATTTAAGAACTGCTTGAAACCCTGAGCTGCAGCTTCAATTATTTTTCCCGCCTCCAGCCAGGTAGGAGCAAAGCTAGAATGAGATGATATCTCTGAGAGGCACCTGGAGCAGGTTGTTGCACCCTCTTTTGCCCCCGGCAATTGCTGATAACACAGACCCCAACTTGACCCTAGCAGGAGCACATGGCAGTGGGGAGGATTTCCCACTGGAAGGGCCTCAACCAATAGTGCTAATGGCCTATAACTACTCAGGGATGGGGAATGGGTAAGCAGGCACAGGAACTGCTTTTTCAGCACTTCCTAGGGACATCATGCTAGACCTCCTGGTAGGGACGAAGGACCTTCACCAGCACGTTTTCTTTGCCCTGGAAGGAAGGTTTATGAAGAGGTTCAAAGCTGGGTTTGCCTGTTTTGTGAATAGCAGTATTAGAGCTGACTAAAATTTCCTAGGTCATGACCCCCAAGTGGTTTCAGAGCCCCTCTCCAGGGAGTCTTTGCTTTATCGTAGCCTGTCTCCCCCTTGGGATGGGTCCTATGTTAGGAAATAAGTATCCTCATACTGTGATCAGTTTTGGTGTTTTGTTTTGGGTTTTCTTGTTTGTTTGTTTTCCCAAGGGACCCCTCATTTGAATCATTAAGGCTCACCATCACCTGATCTCTTGTTCTTTTACTTTCTTTCGGTCCCACCGCTGATCCTTACTCTCCGGATCCTCATGATGGATCAGGTTCCAGGAGGCTACAGTACAAGGGATGGACAAAATACATGTTATCATAAAGGCAATACAGAACGCACAGGCCAGGGTTTACAGATCAAGTCACATTCCAAAAGGGCAACTGCAGACAGTGGCACACATCTTTTTACACAAGTCTGACAGCACCTGGAGCCAAGTATTTCCAGAGTCACCATACCCATTCACTATCCCTGCATTACCCTCTGCTCATGCAGGACCCCCTGTCCTAAGCTTACTCTACTGAGCCTTCTGCCCCTCTTTAGTCATGCCTGTCAGCCTGACCTCGGTGCCTGGCAGAGTTATGGAGCAGATCATCCTGTGTGCAATCACACAGCAGCTATAGGATGGACAAGGGATCAGACCCAGCCAACATGGGTTTAGGAAGGGCAGATCCTGTTTGACCAACCTGATCTCCTTTTACGATCAGGTGACCCACCTGGTGGATGAGGGAAAGGCTGTGGATGTGTCTATCTGGACTTCAGCAAAGCCTTTGACACTGTCTCCCATAATATACTCCTGGAAAAGCTGGCAGCCCATGGCTTGGACAGGGGCACTCTGTGCTGGGTCAGGAACTGGCTCGAGGGCCGGGCCCAGAGAGTGCTGGTGAACGGGGCTGCATCCAGCTGGG
>NW_020955720.1:500345-505228 GCF_003031625.1 Empidonax traillii
TATAGCCAGGTGGGGGTTGGTCTCTTCTCCCAGGCAACCAACAATAGGACAAGAGGACATGGGCTCAAGCTCTGCCAGGGGAGGTTTAGGTTAGATGTTAGGAGGAAATTCTTTACAGAGAGGGTAATCAAGCATTGGAACAGCCTACCCAGAGAGGTGGTGGATTCACCATCCCTGGAGGTTTTTAAGAAGAGATTGGATGTGGCCCTTAGTGCCATGCTATAGTAATTGGAGTTGGATCTGGGGTTGGACTTGATGATCTTGGAGGTCTTTTCCAACCCAATCTATTCTATGATTCTATGATTCTATGCTTTCTTTGCATTTCCACCAGAGGGTGGCATTATTAAACTCTATTGGACTTAAAAGTCATTCATGGTAAAGGAGGTCATCCCAGTTTAGCAAGTACCGAGTGCAAAAAATATATTTATAAAAAGTAAGAAAAAATTAGTCACTCCATTCTGCTGATGGAAGAAGCATCATTTTTTCCGAGGTTTTATTTATTTGCTTGCTATTGAACTAATGAAAGCCTGTGGATGTTAAATTAATTACAAGCAGTTTCACCAACAATTCACAACAGAATATCCCTTGAATCACAAAGATGAAAGAGATGTTCCAATGAAAACCTATTATTGTTGCTGTCACAGCTTTATTTTGGTGCCCTGATTGGTTTTCCTTGCTACTAAAAGTGAACTGAATATTAATGTAAGTTGGCTGTACAGCTTGTCTTGAAGAGTTGCAGTGAAACCACCTTTCCATGTGATGGCAGAGTGCCTGGGTCTTAGCAAACATAGAAAGACTAGTGAATCAGTAAGAGCAAGTATTAGTTTTTTCTCAGTCTTGATCCTCTGCAAATACTTTAGTTTTTCTAACTAGATTCCTTTATGTTACAACTGTCACCTGAGGAACACGGTAGAAAAGACCACAAAGATATCTGTTGTGTAGATATTTAGGACAAGGTCAGTCATTTAATAAGCTTTTATTAAGACTACCAGAAACTGAAGTGCTTGAAACCTGGGGGCACTAGCATAAAGCCTTTACTCCAGAAAGTCATCATTCCCCTGTATCTAAACTCATCAGAGTAAACATCAAACAAACTGGCCTGAGAACATCTCTGCTATTCACCACTGCCTTTTTTCTTTAGGGAAAACCAGCCTTTAGTGGGGACTCATAGTGATGGTTAGGTGATGGCCGGGACAATTAAAAAAAAAAATTAAAAAATTAAATCTCTGATATCAACAGTTCCTCAGAGTCAAAACTGCCAAAACAGCTTGGGAACATTTGACAGATCACTGAACAAGACAGAGAAAGCTCATTGCTGTGCCATTTCACATTTAAGAGGAATACAACTCATGGTTTTTGCATCAATGGTTTTTATTTTAAGTAAAACTCAGCATACAAAATTACTGTTTCTGTCATGTTTGAGGTGAGAAGTTTCAGTTCTTTTTTTTTAATGAAGGGTTCTGAATCTAGCAGCTTTGCAAGCACAGCATGTGGAAAGTAAGCAAATCAGGTTGAGGAAAAGGATGGCTGAATCACAGAATCACCAGTGGATACAAACAGCAGAATGCACAGGACTGCACCACTGAAAGAAAATAAAGATTAGGAAAATTGCAGCTTAGTCTTGAGCAAGGAAAAGATGTTTGAGGCTGAAATCTTTTGCTTGTCAGCACAAACAGCTATCATAGCCAAAGGGGATTCATGCATTCAGAATGTTTGTGAGTGAATCCCTGGGAACCAGTGTACACAGTGGTTGCCTCTAAGACTAGGAAATTTATTCGCTTCCCTTTTTTTAGTTCTCTGTCAAGAGTGCTGCAGTTTTACTCATGCACAGGAAATCTGGACTACGCTGAAACTTGCAAGGAAACAAACTGTACAAGGAACAGGTAGCACAAACTTTTTACTAACAGGCAAGGATGGGAGATACAGATGTGCAAACTGTGATCCAAAATAACTTGAACTGCAAAAGAAGAACTACACAAGGCCTGACCACACAGGAAGGAGTTGGCCGCCCGATGGAGAGAATGGTTTCTTGAGAAAGGTAATCATTTGTCCATCTGTGACCTTGGCAGCCTGGATCCTGCACTGATCCACACAATCAGTCAAAATACTGATTTTGCAATAGTCATCTCTCTTTCTTTACTGTCATCTGCTTCTGAGCATCACTGGACCAGCCCCTTCTGAACGAGGGCTTGTCAAATAAAAACACTCTGAATCATCTACCCTGGCCAACACTGAGATCAGAGGGAATGGGAAGTGCACTTTTATATCAATGGTGAGTATCTCACAGCCTAGGTAGCAGGTTAGATAAATGTCTATCTCCAGTTCCTGCTTGGGAAAGAATCTTATGCACCCTGTAAAATGGCAAATTAATTATAAGACTTCCCATAAATGACGGGAATGGCTGAAATCATCTTCTGAAGAGAAACAAGGTTTTAATGGTGTGAGTGCTTCTGCATTTTGCTTTTATTAAGTTTCTTCCTGTTGGATTTAATGGTGCCCCCCCTGCCCCACCTCACCAAGCCATAGGAAAGGTTCACCTCCTCCCAGTGAGGCTAATCATGTTTGATCCACCTCTCTGCACTCTTATGACTTATTTGGTCAGTACCACATACCTGATACCATCTAGTAAAGAGGAAAGACAACTTCTTACTTCTCCCTTTCCCCTGCAGACATGTTAGTTTTACAGCAGCGTAACTGAGAACCCTTCCTCCTTTCTTCTTACTCTCACCACCTCGTGCCATTCCCTTTTTGTTAGTCTTTGCCATGTTCTTCAAGAAGGACCCAGAAAAGACAGGTTGCCATGTTAGAAGGGCACCTCAGAGGTCCCCTGCTAGAGACTACAGTTATATTTACTCCCTTTCACTCTTCTTTCTCTCCAAGCCATTGTAGGACCTGCATTCACAATACTTTTCCTCTGTTTTCTGCATTGTCCCATTTGCTTTTTTTTTTCTTTCTTTTTTTTTAATCTTCTCTGCAGTTGTCCTTGAAGGTTGTCCCAGGGACTCTTCATTTGTAGGCCATCAGAAAGTGTTTCAGGATTAATTCTTTTCCTCATGATTTTCATGAACTGGCTTTTTTCTTTTAATCTTCATTTTCTGATCACAGATTTTCATCATCTGTAGCCACAACCATTTATCTCTTTTTGTGGCTGAGCATTTCTCTTTCTGCAGAAACGCTCTTGCTCAGTTTCTTCACAAAGACAGACTTTCCCATTTGCTGATGCAGCATGAAATGCACTGGTGTCATGGCAGCTGTCTGCAACACAGCAGCTGCTTTGCAAGACACTGTGGTCCAGCCATTACCTTCCATCCCACCACAGTCACACAAATATGCCCTTGACAAGCAGTCTTTGCTGCTCTGCTCCTCTAGTGGTATCAGCCCAACCTTGCACATCAGGTGGCAAGCGGATACAAAAAGCTGCTTAGGAAGTATTTGCTACTTGAAAGTCTTCCAAAGGACTGGCCAAAAGGCAACATGCCAGGAAGGTACTTTCTTCAGGCCAGTGCCATATGGATCAAACTGAACTGGCATTCATAAAGCTGCAGACTTGTTCCCTGCTAACAGTGTGATTGGAAGATAAGGAACACATCTGAAGTGTGATCTGAGTGCTAAGGACAGGTCAACAGATCTCAAAAGGTTGCTGATGATGGGAAATCATTCCTTAACCAAGCAGGGTTCTTACATTCCCCCTAATATGGGCTGCCCAGGGAAGTGGTGGATTCTCTGTCCCTGGAGATTTTTAAGATGAGACTGGATGTGGCAATTAGTGCCATAGTCTAGTAACGACAGTGGTAGTGGATCAAGGGTTGGACTTGATGATCTCAAAGGTCCTTTCCAACCCAGCTGATTCTATGATTCTAAGGTTGAACCGAGAGATCATATCTGGATTCAGTTCTATTCACTACTTCATCTGGAAATCAAGATACCTAGTTTGATAGAGTTGAAAATAATGAGTGGGACAAGATAAGCATGCAGATGCACAATGGTATATTGAGGCAAAAATATTACAGCCAAAACTAGAAAAGAACAATGCCTACAGAGCAAGAGGTGTTTTTGTTCCTGAAAAGCAGGTGCTTAAAGAAAGATTTTATGGCATTGTTATTGTGGGTGAAGAGCTGAACTTGTGGCCCTTGTGCAACAAGAGATTAATTAGGTCCTTACACAGACAAAAGAGCAGCAAGAGGAACAGCTTCTAGTTTCTGTGAGCAGAGCTGATGAAACTGGTACTACCATGTTGCCTGCTTATCTGATGTCCACATATTTAAAGGACTGTTCGTAAACTGCAGAGGAAACGTACGTGATCCACAGAGCAATAACCTGCACTGGACGAACGTCTCTCAGAGACCAATTTAAAAATCTCCACATATGCAAATTTTGAAAGATTTGAAGCTCCTTCTCGTACAATTGTTTTATTCTTGCAAAATGCGAAACCAGTAGATCCCACATCAGACACTGTTTTCACATCAAACTTTTCTGGAAGAAACAGAAGGACCTGAACAGACTGCAGAGATGGGCTGACTCCAATGGGATGAAGTTCAACAAGGCCAAGTGCCGGGTCCTGCACTTTGGCCACAACAACCCCCTGCAGCGCTACAGGCTGGGCACAGAGTGGCTGGAGAGCAGCCAGGCAGAAAGGGACCTGGGGGTGCTGATCGACAGGAGGCTGAACATGAGCCAGCAGTGTGCCCAGGCGGCCAAGAAGGCCAATGGCATCCTGGCCTGCATCAGGAACAGTGTGGCCAGCAGGAGCAGGGCAGTGATCCTTCCCCTGTACTCTGCATTGGTGAGGCCACACCTTGAGTATTGTGTTCAGCTCTGGGCCCCTCAGTTCAGGAAGGACATTGAGGTGCTGGAGCGGGTCCAGAGAAGAGCAACAAGGCTGG
>NW_020955720.1:505448-518442 GCF_003031625.1 Empidonax traillii
GGCTGAACATGAGCCAGCAGTGTGCCCAGGTGGCCAAGAAGGCCAATGGCATCCTGGCCTGCATCAGGAACAGTGTGGCCAGCAGGAGCAGGGCAGTGATCCTTCCCCTGTACTCTGCATTGGTGAGGCCACACCTTGAGTATTGTGTTCAGCTCTGGGCCCCTCAGTTCAGGAAGGACATTGAGGTGCTGGAGCGGGTCCAGAGAAGAGCAACAAGGCTGGTGAAGGGACTTGAGCACAAGTCCTATGAGGAGAGGCTGAGGGAGCTGGGGTTGTTTAGTCTGGAGCAGAGAAGGCTCAGGGGACACCTCATCACTCTACAATTCCCTGAAAGGAAGTTATAGCCAGGTGGGGGTTGGTCTCTTCTCCCAGGCAGCTATCAGTAAGACAAGAGGGCATGGTCTCAAGCTCTGCCAGGGCAAGTTTAGGTTGGATATTAGGAAGAAATTCTTTACAGAGAGAGTAATTAGACATTGGAATGGGATGCCCAGGGAAGTGGTTGATTCTCTGTCCCTGGAGGTATTTAGGAAGAGGCAATTAGTGCCATAGTCTAGCAACTGTGGTGGTAGTGAATCAAGGGTTGGACTTGATGATCTCAGAGGTCCTTTCCAACCCAGCTGATTCTATGATTCTATGAAACTCTTAAGCCAAATATAAATTATTGGGCAGAGTAGCAGTGCCAGAGGCACATGAGGTAGCAGCCTGGACTGAGATTTCTCTCTGATTCTTCCTACCCTCCCAACTACCTCCTGTAGCTTTCTTGTTTCTACTTCTCATTGTGTGCCTTCAGTTTCTCCTGCTAACAAGAAAGCAGGCTCCCTTGTTGAGAAATGGCTTGTACTTCTGCTTGGCTGGTCTTTTCTGGGAAACAGAGGAGAGCAACACCTGCCAGCTACCAGCACAGCTGGTCTGCCAGCAGGACTCAAAACCATCCCGTTTGACTAACACAAGCTCTCTATGGTCTCTTCTCCCTCCCCAGGATCCCCCAAAAGACAAATAAGGGCCCACCACACTCTCAGGAGAAATTCATAGAAGCTGCTGAGCTTCCCACTGCGACAAAGAACCACAGCAAACCTCAGCGCCCTCTGCCCTCAGACCACACATGTGCGTGAGCACATCCTACTTCTTATCTGATAGTCTGACTGCTGTTAGTGTGTACAGGTCAGTGGTAGGAGTTAGATTTGCTGTATATAAAACCCACTACAGGGAACATCAAACAAAAAGGTAGCGTGAATTAACATGCCTTCATTTCTTTTCTTAGTAAGACGAGTAGGGGTTAGGAAGATCAAACAACAGTGATTAAAAGGAGCCTTGCCTACCCTGTATCTATATAGCTTTTTTCTTGTACAATTACATAGTGCAAGTTGCAAAATTAGTTATCTGTCAGAGAAGAACTAGAAGTACACCTCCCACATACCCACCAAGTGCCTGCCTCCTCTCTGCTCACTACACAACGATCCTTTGATTAATTTTTTCTAAGATGCACTTTACAACCTGTAAGAAAGAACAAGGTTTCTGTTAAATGAGAGTTGCTTAGGGACATCTATTTTAATGATTACTGGATAAGATTAAGCTGATTTAACTCAGTAATCAGCCTTTCAGTGGAAACTGCATTTTCTTAAACATTGTGTGTTTAATTCTATTTCTGACTTAAAGGGACTGTCTCTGATGAGCACTGAGGAGAGAAGCACTTGTGATACAATCTGTGAGGAAGTCGGAAGCTTCCGCTATGAGACACAGCTACCTAGAGACATCTGCTTTTTGCAGCTGCTGGATACTGCTGTGTGGGTAACACCTCCCTGGCGGAGCTACCTGGTGAGGAGCAAGTGATTCTGCACTCTTAGAGCAAAGAAGCTTCTTCACATCATCTGAGAAGAAAGGAGGAGAGAAGGTAAAATTCATAAAATGCAATTTTGAAATAATTGTGCATCATGATAAGTGTAAATGTAATGCTTTTTCATTTACTTTTTTTTAGCTGCTAAGGTAATTTTTAAAGCACTTTTAAGAATTCTTGAAGTGCTATATGTGCATTCTGTGATCATGTGTTTTTCGGTTTTAAATATTTGAGTATATTATGCTGAACCTAGGTTAGATTAAGGTATGCCTGGGAGCAGTTGTTGCAAAGCTGTCATCTCTAGACCACTGGTGTCAAATGGTTTTGTCCTTCTGACCCATAAGTCAGATTCAGTTCTTCTCTGTGTATAGTAGAACAGAATTCTGAGCTGCAAAGTTGCCGTGCTTGGGACTAAACACAGTATGGGTCATGTCAAGGATAGTCAATGTTTGCTGTTATGTTGCAGCAATGTACAAAGTAAAGACAAGTAAAGCAACGAAACTCATTTTCTTCTGCTTTCTATTCATAAAAATAAGGACAAAGGGGAAGAAAATACCTCAGGAGTTCTGGTATGTCAGACTAAAAGAATGACACTTGCTGCGATGTGAATACCACACACAGTGATGCATCAACAATATATTGGTATGGTGGGCAAGTTACCTCAAAGTAACATCACTTAAAACTCTGTATCCACCTATTAGAAAAGTGCATACAATATGACAAATTCCTGTTAGTCATTTAGCTACTGAAGACAACACTCACTAAAAACTCAGTTTTCAGTAAGTGTAATTTCATTGAAAAAGTCTGATGCATTTTTATTACTCTCTTCTTATGGTAATGTTTGCCCGGTGGGAAAGGTGGGTAAAATCCTGAACTGCTCTGAACAGTGGCTTTGCTTCTTACTTTACTCCACAAAGGACTTAAACCCTCTCTGATTTGATATCTGCGGTCTTTCATTCCCATTTGCTTTCCTCTCATCCAGTGTCGCATTGTGTGCTTGACATCCAAGTTGCGCAGTGCTGCAAGGACTCAGCACGTGCATGTTAAGGGCACTACATTAGGCAAGCATGCACATGCATCCCATAATGCTTACATAACGCCTGAGAACCTGTAGTACGACACGCACGGGAACTGCAAGTCAGTCACTGCTCGTGATTCAGGGCTGTGGAGTAACCATACGGTCTTGACGCACCGAAAGTCACTGACATTTTCATATTCTTTCCTTCTCAGGAACTGGGGAAAAAGCATGAATTCTGCAAGTACAGAGTCCCTTGACCTCTCAACCTTCTATGAGTATTACGATAATTATAACGACGCTCCAAAGCCGTGCAGTAAGGAAAGCGTCAGGATATTTGCAGCCTCCTTCCTACCGGTTCTGTATAGCCTAGTATTCCTGGTCGGGCTCACTGGAAACATTCTGGTCATTGTGGTCCTCCTCAAATACAAGAGGTTGAAGAGCATGACTGATGTGTACCTGCTAAACCTCGCCATCTCAGATTTGCTCTTTGTTTTAACCTTGCCGTTCTGGTCTTATTTCGCGGTAGACCAATGGGTTTTTGGAACTCCCTGGTGTAAAGTCATTTCGTGGATCTACTTGGTCGGGTTTCACAGCGGTATATTTTTTATTATGCTCATGAGCATAGACAGATACCTGGCAATTGTTCGTGCAGTGTTTTCCTTGAAAGCAAGGACTGCCTTCCATGGCTTGATTACTAGCCTTGTCATATGGCTCGTAGCTTTCTTGGCCTCTGTTCCTGAGCTTGTGTTTAGAGAGTCTTTTAATGAAAATAATTACACTATCTGCAAGCTGAGATATCCAGGCAACTTCACAACATGGAAACTTTTTTCCACTTTGGAAATTAACATTTTAGGGCTCCTAATCCCTTTTATAGTTATGACATTTTGCTACTCCATGATCATTAAAACATTAGTTCACTGTAGAAATGAGAAAAAGAATAAGGCTGTGAAGATGATCTTTGCTGTCATGATTGTGTTTTTCTGTTTTTGGACCCCTTACAACATCGTTATTTTTTTACAACTGCTGGAAACTACAGGAGTCATAAGAGACTGTCAAGTAAGCAGGAATCTGGACTATGCTTTCCAGGTAACAGAAATCCTTGGCCTTTTTCACTGTGGCCTCAATCCAGTCATCTACTTCTTCATGGGGGAAAAATTTAAGAAGTATCTGAAGATGCTCTTTAAGAACTGGCATTTACCTGGGTATATTTGCAAGTGGTGTGGAGTTCACAGCACTTACCACACTGAATCTACAAGTTCATTCCACACACAGTCTACGGGGGATCAAGATGCTCTGTAACGTGCTTCAGACCAGCCACTGAACTCACCAGCAAGCAACTGACAAAAGCAGGAACTTTGAAAAGCTAAGCAAATGCAGATGCATTTAACAATAAGCTAGTGCCGTGTAATTACTTACTTCAGCTTTATTTCTGCCTCTAGATTTTCTGGGTGCTATGACAGAAGGTGTCCTAAATGTGAAACATGGGAGGGGGACGTGCAAGTTTTCTCTGCTGTGATTACAAATCTCTGCTCAGCTGTAAGAGCAGCCTCAGCTCTCTGCAAAGCACCGCGCCATGTGGCTTCTTTTTCACCAGCATCAAGACATTGGCCTGGATGGATGGGCAGAGGCAAGACAGCAGCTTGTCATCAGCACATACACTCAGAAAATACGTTCATTTACTCAAGAAGGATGGTTATTACCATATTTTTTTTATTGTACAGTTGACCTGTGTAGGACTTGTTCCTCATGACTCTTAGGAAGCCATTAACAGTACTTGCTACTGTTTAATATTTCATCTGCGGGGGAGGATACACCCTCTGACATTAGGAAAAAGGATACAAAATATATTCTTTATGTGCATAAACATGCACAGCCATTATGTTGTGCTGTAGATGCATTTTTTTCTTAGATTGACATATATGCCTATACATAGGTGTATATATATAGGCATTTTGAATTACTTTATCACTGTTATTCAGGATAGAAATTCTATTGTTTTATTAACATAAAAAGAGTTTTGAATATTTTTGAATAAAAGTGTTTTAAAAAAGCTTATTTTGCAGCATGTGTGAATAAATGTGAAGTATCTTGGTTAAAAGTCTTCATTTTAAAGTAGATGTTCTTTGTTCCAAAAGTACTTAACCCCAAGACTCAATTTTCATTCATTGGAGATGTATGTGGCAAAACGAAAGAACGTAAAAACAGAGCTTGTGTAGTAACACAATCAGTTGGCCATAACTTAAAAACCACACAAATCCTTGCATTTGATAACAGCAAAATGCAACAGTGCGATGCCCTAGTAGCCACTCACAGATCTACATGATATTAATCAGAGATCCGGAACAGGAAGGAAGCTCACAAAGCAGTGTTTAAATTTTGGCATCAAATTAATTAAAAAAAACAGGCAAAAATTGGCAATGTGGTGGCATTCAAAGTAAGGGTTGAAAAATATGTATTAGAAGATATTTCTGGTGTGTCTTTTCGCTGGACATCAGCAGGATGACTTTTATTTTCTAAGACTGTCAAAACCAAAGTGCCTGCTGCAGCCAAGGCTGCAAAGAGGAAACAAATTAAAATGCACCAGAAAAGGGAGAATAAATGTAAAAATATTGTAGTGCCATTGTACTAATCACGCTAAATAAGAAGCATAAGTGGACGCTCACCTCCATATGACCTCTCTCATGATACAAGACTGGAAATAAAAAGCAATACACTTAAATACTCGTACATGCACATATCCATCATAATTAATTTTGGGAATGCATTACCATTAGCAGTTCTGAGGCTGGCAAGAGAGGATCTGCATTAATGCAGATAATGGGAATAGCTGGGGAAGACATTACTTGCAATAAGAAAGTGTCTCTATTTCCAAGAAAAAGACTATAAATTCTTACTACTCAAAACCTTAGAAGCCACTGAGTAAATCACTGGGAAAAAACTGATGCAAAGAGTGAGTTAAGGTATCCATCACCTATTTTGAAAAGGAAGACAAATTTCAAGTGTCAGGTGCTTCAAATTCTCACAGATGTCACTGAACCCAACACACCATGCCAAGTTGGCACAGCACACAGCCCTCAGAGATGGTGATGCTGATAGTGCACTATGATCTGCTGAGATATGCATTGGTTTAGTGCACAGACTGAGCTGGAAGCCCAACAGCGCAACACAGTTGCTTTTTTCTCCATCATACTCTGTGACCCCTCTAGTCAGTAAGAATAAACGGGTCCTTTTGAGAAGGTGTCTTGCTTTGAGAAGAAGTTTTGCTTTCCAGACCAAGGAAAGAGCTGCCTGTGCTGGCCTGGCAAATATGATGGTCAACGAGGAAGAAGCAAGCTGCAGGCTCTCTTGATGACCGTGATATAAGAGAGGTCCGGGGCTAGGAGCGGTGTCAAGGAATGGCTCTCAGGCTGGTCCAGGTCTGGGCACACCCTGTGCTGAGGGAGGATGCCGAATCCACTCACGAGTGGAACTAACAGGCTGCACCCAGAGGCCCTGCAGCATTGCCATAAAACTGAGCTAGTGTAAAGCCCGTTTTCCACACAAAACTCAAGTGTGCTTCACACTGCTGCTCAGCTTTGTGCCCCACAGCCCGTGCGCGGTTGCCTTTGGTGCAGAGGGTCCTGGTGCAGCCAGAGCTCCCCACAGGTGAATGTTGTCCTTGTTTCTCTCTGCCGAATAACCTCTTCCAGTTCTCTCAGTAATGCTCGCAGTTACTCAGTGTGTGTGCTGGAAGAGCAACTGAGCTGAAAGTTGTGCTCTGAGCAGGTTTGCTGAATTGGGTGTAAAGAGGAGCTCGCCTCTAAGTGATGGGCTCAAGAATGCAAATCCTGGGGCTGAAGCTCATCAAACCTGGGTGGCTTCCTACTCTGTCACTTGGAACAAACCCTCCCCACCATGCACCAAGCTGCAGTGGATAATGCCACTCCTCTTCTGAGAGAGGGCTTTGAAATATCTGCTGATGAGAAAGGACAAGATAATGGAATTAATACAGACTAAAATAAAGCAGGGATTTTCGAAATGTCAGTTGACAAAGGTGTCATTTTAGCTGAACAAGAGTTTCCAGCAATGAATGATGTATGTACAGACCCACTGAACCATGAAAGAAAATGGATAGACATTTAAGTGAAGCAAAGCTGACTCATTCTTAAACCCACATTTTTACATCAAGGTTCCTCAGAAGGCCAGCCTGCATCCTCTCTTCAGATCTGCTAAGCAGCCGTAGAAAGGTAGATGAAGGGGAAGATCAGCTAATTATACTAAACACAAATAAGGATGAAAAGGTAAAAACAAGTTGATTGGTTGGTTTTCATACAGTGCTTAGGCCACAACAATCCCTCCCTAAACATGGAGCTGAATTACACATTTACACTCTGGAGCTTCATCCTTTTTAACTGTGCTGAAGCAGCATTGTGATCAGCAGCCTCCTCCCAATCTGCTCCTCTCAGTGAGAGCCAGCAAGGATTTGCTCTTCTCCCTATATAATTGCTTGTCACAGTCCCAGCACCAGCTCTCCAGACCTGCTCTCTGAAGAGGAGTACAATTCCACAGGCACTACAGTGCTCCTCTGTTACCAGGATTCTTCCAATCTCAAACTGCCAGCAGAGATCTACATCACACATTTTCCTTCAGGAGCTCTTAATTGTTTGCAGTTTTATCCAACCTCTCTCTCTTAATGCAGCCAGAGACCAGCTTCTTCAACTCCCATCTCTTATGCCAACATCTCCATTTGACTTGATTTACAATCAGAAATCAAGGGCCATTTAGTAATGTCAATCAAAATGATCATTAAAATGGTGCTTAAGGCAGTGCCTACAGAGAGCTCAGCAGGACTTTGCTACTCCAGTCATGAAAGAAGCATTTAGGTAGGAGACTGGAAATTATACAATTGCGGTGAGATTTCTAGCGTTTGTATAACTGATAAGACCATTTGAAGGTGATTTAGTGGGTGGTTGTATCTGCAATCATGTTGCAATGACATATGTAGGTGCCACTGGTAATCATGGAGAAATCACTCCCAATGCAGCAAGCACTATTGCTGAGGAGACACCAAGTTAGAGGCTACCAGGATGATTCTCTTTTTCCGAGTGATTCAGCAGCAAAACCCACCAAAAACCTAACAAAAGCCCATCTCATGAGACAGTCATTGAATCAAAGCCACTTCTCACAAAAATGAGGCTCAAAAATGAAGAAGCCCTTTACTTGCTCCAGACAATCGAGTCCTCTGGCAACTCCTCAATGTAGCACTGGCATGACTGACCAATGCTGCTGTTCCCTTTCCCTTGACAGTGCCTATCCCTCCACCTACCCCTTGTATGCTTGTTGCAAAAGAAGACTGTTCACAGGCCATCCTCGGGGGTTTGTGTCAATTTATTTCTGATCCTCCTATGAACTCTCAGAAATGATGGTGTGCTTAAGATATCTCCGCTGAAGAGAGTGTTATTTTCTGCATCCTTGGAGACTTGACCTTATTTTTAAAACCTGATGTCTTATAGCTAGGGGAGCTGAGGCACAGAGCAAGAGCTCAGACATTAAGAGCACAATGCACATTTTTGACAGAATCTCAATGCCCTCCTACCTCTCCCTGGGAAAAATTCACACTTCAGCTTGGTGAGAGGGACTTCAGGTAAGAGCCTCCCACACTGATATCCAAATCTGAGATGGCCTAGCCAGTAAAGTTCCCACTTGGATCCAAGTTCTACAAGGAGGACCAGAGGTTGATATGCAGAGTATCTGGAGGTAAAAAGATGACTACCTACTGTCATCTTCCGATAAAAGGTGTTCGTTGCTGGCACAGGAGGTGTTGTCTGTGTTAATACACCAGAAAGCAATGATTCCTGTTTGCCGGTGATCAAAAGAAAAGAAATATTCATTCTCTGTGTAAATGCAGCCCAAATACACGATTGGTCAATGCATCATACTAATCCTTCAGGTTTTGTGCTGGGTTTTTTTTATTTTTTTATTTCAAGTCATCTTTGAAGAGGTGAAGTTTCTCTGGATTTTAGTTTCTTGTTTCAAAATGAGTAAGAGCATGCATTCAGTTTAAGTAGCTCTGCAACTGCACACTGCAAGATTTTTGTAAATTCAGGTGTTGCAAAACAAAACTACTAAGGCACTAAGAATGTTTTAGAATTCCAAGACATTCGTTTCTTTACTTTTGCTTTTAACAATGATAGCAAGTCACCAAGAATCTATCTGAAATAATCTGATTTTTTTTCCACAGGTATAAAACCCTTGTAAAAAGTACTCTCAGTGCTGCTAGCAGCCTGCAAGACAACACAGAATAAATGAAGATTGACATTACTAGATGCACTCTTCTGCTCAAGAGAGACCAGTGGCACTTAATCAGCATTTTCCAAGAAGGTCCAAGCAGTCACATTGAGGAAGAAACTTTTGTGGTTGTGACAGTGATTGGAACAAGAAGTGGACATTCCTTCATGAAGACCAGGGATGTCCTTTCGCACAGGAACTTTGCACTCCTTAAAGTATCTGCATTGTGGTTTGCGTAGGTAGATGGAAGAGAGAGGCCCTCCCTAACGTTTAACCTGTCACCATCACTCCCAAATAGAAAGAGCAGTACTAACACAGCTAGTAGTAACACAAAAACATCTCAATAAAAGTGAAGAAAGACCACAACACATCTCTGTACTTGCTCATAGACCGGTAAACTGAAATTTGCCACAAGTAAGATCATGACCGCAGACTGACTTGCCTTTTCTGCTATTAAAGCACGTGGGAAAGCTGTAAAAAGCACACACAGAAGGGAAAGAAGGATGAATTTTCCTGTTGCTCATGCCCTTTTTGCTCATTCACAAGCACCAGGAATGGAAAGGAAACAAGGCTGGCTGATCGCAAGGAGCCCTGAAATTGTCTGCAGGCCCTGCACACAAACAGCGCTGTAAGAGAGAAGCTGTGGAGAACAGGTCTGCCCTCGCTATCAACTTGTTTACACTTTTTAGAAGAGCGAAACCTAAAGCATGAGGTTTCACACAAAACCCTGCAACGCTGCAGAGAAGGGGCTGAAGAGTTTACAAAAGAAAAGGGAAGTTTGGATTTTGGCTGTTTTCTCTTCAGTTCTGCTTCACAAGCCCATCCTTGCACAATGCGGGCCAGAACTTGCTTCCTTTCCTCAGAAATATGAGGGAACCTCCAAAATCCCCTATGGGAAGGCTGGCTCCTATCTGCTCCTGCTCTGGCTTTTTGCATGAATGTGTGTGCCACAGCCTCCTCTCCACAGTCACCTCCATTCATTTCCTCACTAGCTTAAGCTCACGTTCTCTGCACCCTGAGGTCAAGCAAGTAGGGTGCCTGTCTTGTGACTACACTGGCAGAATGTTTTGCATTTGACAAGGCAGTTTTATGAAGATGTCCCTGCTCATTGCAGGGGAGTTCGACTAGACCACCTTTCAACGTCCTTTCCAACCCAAACACTTCTATGGTTCAATGAAAATCCAAACACCAAAAAGAGCATATTTTTGGTGGCAGCTGCTTTGGCTAATGATCAACACCTTTTAACCCCACACTTTGATATGCATGTTGTTTCAGCTTTAGGCTAAAATTATTTTAGAGTAAGCACAAGCCTATTTGTCAACATTACTGAAATAAAATATTTCATTATTTCTGCTCTGAATTCTTGTTGTAATTTTATTCTGATGGGGGAAATAATTTCAGAAGTCCTCATGCAACCAAAAATCGTAGAAAAAACTCAAGGATTTGTCTTCTTTAACACACTTAAACAGCATTGATCAAATAAATCCACCACATTGCTCAGTCAGTAGCTCATTGCACATACCCATAGGAATGTGCCAGATTTTAGGAAGAAAGGTAGCATGAGAAGTGAAATTTCAGTCAAGTGATGAATGTTGTTGCTGAAGACTTCTGGTCAAAAATAAGATTTTTTTGCTGTGTTGTTGTTGGGTTTTGGTGTTTGTTTTGTTTTTGTTTTTGTTTTAGAATCTGCAGACTTTGTTCATGACAATTTGCCCAGCAAGTAACTTTCATTGCTTCTATAGTGTAAAAGACTGCAGTGTTTTATAGACTCTATCACAAGAGACTATGGGAATAAAATTTAAGTGATCAAACATCACATCAACGTTTATGGAAGGTCAATCCTTAAGTGATAACTATTTAGCAATTTGTATCAGATACTGAGAAAGACACGTCAGTACTAGTTACCAAAGAGTCTGCTGAATTTTAATTTGCATTTTTTTTTTGTTTTTTTTTTTTTAATTCCAGGAATGGGTTTGTACAGAGTCAGAGCAACTGTTAATTGTGTCATAGGCAGAAAAAAAAAAGTCCACCTTTTCTCTAAGGTGATTCACAATGAAGACCTCAATCACAGTATGATATGACTGAATGCACCCTGAATTTTCAGGAGGGCACAGCATAATTCACTGCATATGAAGTGTATCATGTATAGGCCTGCAAGTTCCTGGAAAAATGTAAAAAGAGCTCTAGAAATGTCAAAAACTTCTACAGAAATAGCTGTAGAAAAGCTGATACTGCCCAACAACGGAGCAAATAGGTGGCTAGTATCAATGTTAATTTAAGTGACAGCTAAAAAAATCTGCCATGCTTTCTAGACAAGAGATCACAAGATTATGCAAAGTTACTGCTTTGGCAAAAGCAAAACGAAACACAGTAAAAAAAACAAAAAACACCACATCAGTGAGATCCATCACAGCAAAAGCCACACCTGCCTGGTCAGTGAATGGCACAAGTTAGGTGAGTGTACTCCAAGTGCTGAGGACCCTGCAGGGGAGACCTCATGCAGATTCACAGCCAGACATGATGTTTGAAAGCAAGTGTGTTTCTCCTTTGTGACAGCAAATGCTGAGAGTCCCACTCAGACAGAGCACAGCTGGGGAGCAGAACATAACTGGCCCCAGCCATGTTCATGCAGACAGTGGTTGTTTAAGAAAAAAACCCATGTTTTATTACCTGCAGCTTAGTAGATGGCCTCCACTGGCTTCCTTATCATATTGGGCTGCAGACTGACACTGGGCAGAAGTAGCCCAACCAAGTCCCAACCTATTGACTAGAGCTGATTTGGTCAAAAGAGACTGTAGCACACTTTACTTCTCCCTAATTAAAAAAAAACAAAAAAGAAAAAAAAAAAAAAGGCGCTGTTTTTAAGGTCAGGAATCTCAGTCAATTCCGCTCTTGCATTTGCTACACAGAAATCAAAACTCTGCCTTACTTTGTAAAACAAGTAATTTTGCAGATAAAAGCACTACAATGAAAATTAATATTATTATAGAGACAAAAATCTCTGTATTCATTACTAGATTTCTTGCCTTGTCTCAAGACATCAAGAGCCATGCACTCACTCACTGCACAGAAAGTTTCATCTCCTTCCACAGAAGATGAAAACAACTTCATAATGCATTATTCTAAACACAAGTTGTCTTTGGTTTTGAGCAATTTCTTCCTAACATTTCTCAGTCAGTGGGTGACTGTCCTGAATCACGAAGGTTTGCTGATTAAACTCCCATCCCTTTTCGACTTTTTTGCCGCACTGACTCAAGGTTTTGACATTTGTAATCAGCAGGGGGGTTCACCAATTTGCATGAGCGCACTAAAACAGGTAACAGGAAAAAACAAAGTACTTTGCAAGAAAGAACAGGAACATTCTTTCCAAGCCAAAGCAGCAAAACAATTTTGCATCAAAAGGCACACAAGCAATCTCCCAGATCAAAATACACTATGGAGCACTGACCAAGGCTGTTGTACAGAGCTGATGCTTTAAAGTTATTTCATTTGCTGTATTCCAGTTTGCACTGCAGAGTGTGAACTTCAGGATTTTTGCAGCATTATTTTTGCAAACTGAGTCATGGCAAGCAAGCAGCTGAGTCAGCAGTCAAAGCTGTGTCTCTTCTAAAAGAGCTTAAATGCACTGAAATTTCAGCTCAACTTTGTACGAAGAAAAAGACTTCACCCTAAAGTTTCAGGTGCTGAAGCTCAAAGAGAGATGATTAGATATGCTCTACTTCAAAAGAGGATACAGGGCTAGATGGACCTTAGTCAAACTCAGTGCCATTATTCTTTTATGAAAAAACAGACCTGAGAAAAAGACAACAAATTCAACAAAAAATGTGAGTTGAGCTCTGGGTATTTTCAAAGCCCTCAGCCTCTGAGACAGAAGC
>NW_020955720.1:520952-538616 GCF_003031625.1 Empidonax traillii
GCCATAAAGAGTGTTCACTCTGTACACCTGAACAAGTCTGGGGGAACTTGCAAAAAGGAACCTCTGCACGGGATTTGGAAGAAAGGACACAGGTATAAACAAGCTGGAAGCACAGGCAGGCATTTTTATCCATTTTGCAAACTAGCAGTGGATACCCATGGGTTGGAGATTAACTCTACTTCAGACAAACAAAAACACAGGGAAGGAAATTTTTTTAGTTTCTCTACACATAAAACTTTCCTATTACGAGAGGAAGAACTAGCAAGAGTTAAGAAAGAAACAGGAAATAGAGAAGAATAATTTCTTAGCTACAGCATCACAGGCATGACCCTCAATTGTGAGGCATTTGCCCACACTGTGCCCAGGTCCGTCCTCTGACTCACAACCACAGAAAAGACTGAAAATGCTCAGTTAATACTAGTATAGAAGCATGAGCTCTACAGAAGCATCAAGTTTAATAAAAATAGTGCATATACTTACAATGAAGAAGGAAACTTAACTGGAAAATCCTTTCAGACTGTAGATATTGGCTGCATTTTCCTACTGCATTTGTACTGGCATTTAACAGGTCTGCTCTGCTTAACAAAGGCCCATTCCACTAAAGTTTCAAACTCAGTTCCCATGTCCATTAAGGAGCCTTTTTTTTCCCCCCCTCTTCTTTTCTCCCAAAATTTTTTGAAGGCTCAATTATTTTAAGCTAAAAAATTTTAAGGCATGCAGCTGTAGGCACACCAGCAAAGTGCAAGATAGCAACCTTATCATGATGCTTGCACAGGGTCTGCTGTGAACCTGTGTTGGGGAGTCTCACAAGCAAGATTGTGCTTCCAATTACACCTCTGCAGAGCTAAAAGTGGGACCTTCCTAAGACCCTGGCTCTGGAGTTCTATATACACTTGCCTCCTGAGGGGCAGGTGTATGTGCTAAAGCCCAAATCAGGAATTAGCAAATACTTCCCCAATTCCTTGGCCATCAGGACCATATATCCTACTGAAAGGGGACTGCATGACCAAGGGCCTGAAACAAGCACTGGTTCTGTGAAACTTCTTGAGGTAACACACCATTTCAAGACTTCCCCCAGAGCTGGAGAAGTTCACCACTACTATATTTAATAACAAGCAACAGGGAGTATCTTCTGAAAAGGGATTTTTAAACATACACACTTTATTCAGCAAGCACGTAACAAAGATCCCTGTGACATACCTTTCCAACATTTTTCCATTCAGCCCTTGGCATCAAGTTCCAGGATAATCTCTTCCTGCCCAGTTTTGCCTTCTCATTGAAGGAAAACCATTAAAAGAGACCCCATTCTTTTGTACCTTCCAGTTCCTTCTGTCACCTGATCTGCCAGGCAGGACCTTGGGGTTAACTGCCATGCTTTTAAATCCCAGTCTGCAAGACAACTTTCCTGTAACTTGGCCATTTCTTTCAAAAAGTGCTGCTGTAGCACATGGACCAAGTTATTCAGGGGCTGGTCACCCTTTCACATCCTTGCCATGTCTTCTCTGTGTTACTCTGCAAATCCAGTCCCTGGGGAGATAAAAAGGTTAACAGAGAGGGCACAAAACAGCCTCAGAGCACAAATACATACTTTGTGTTGGCTGTGGACAGTGAAGGTGATAACTGCCTTACATACAGCAGTGAAGACTTCAGTTAGTTGTTAACAAGTTTCCCAACAGTACTCACTGGCATAATTTGCCTAGGATAGACTGGAGTCCATAAGAAATCTTGAAGAACAGGTTAAAACAAACACACTGGGAATAATTAAGATGCAAACGATGTTGCCTTAGGGTAGAGAGGCATAGGGATCACCTATGCACTGAAAAACATTCTCAAGTAGCTTCCTGGTGATACAGACCGAAATGGTTAGTAAATAACCAAGCTGCTGCCAGAGGCTCAGGTTAGGATCTGTCAGCACTGCGAACTACTTGCTCAAATATGGATGGGATCCCAGGAAAAGTAGGGGAATCCTAGGAAGAGTGTCAGAATATCCATTCTGCACACACAGAGGGACAAAGTCCAACCCAAACAGAGCAGATTCCTTCCCCTTGCCATCCAAACTTACGGTTTAGTTAACAGGACGCTTTCTCAGCCTGTAAAATACAGTATCACCTCCTTCAGAGCACACTGTAAACCACAGTATTATTCTTCTGTAATTGCCATTTTTGAACACCTGACACATATTTATAAAACAGCTATACTATGAACATAAGGGAAAGAGTAGCCTTGTACATAGGTTAGGAAATACAGTTCAACTATAAAGTGCACACCATTCACCAGTTCATGTTCTTCTCTTTGTTCATTCATCCCAAATAACCACATTTGAAGGCCTTCATTCATGCATAGGCTGGACAACAGCCTAAGCTTACAAATCCCGCTCCAGAGCTGAAAAAAATATAAAACATCTATGCTGAGCCCCTACAGCTAAACTTTACACCCCCCTACAGAATTGCAAGGATCCACATCCTTCCAGATGGCACCAGTGTAAAACCTGTTTTCTACAGACTGATTCTGACTAAATACCAGGTTTGCACTGTCCACCCAAACCAGAGAATGCTGTGCTCAGTACTCAACTGCTGTGTCAGCAAAGCACTTGCACATTCCCAAGGAGATGCAGCAGGGATGCGAGGATCCACACTTTTAGTATTAGGAACATTGCTTCTCCCCAGGCCTACTTGAAAAACTTCAAACACATTCTTTCCATGTTGTTATTGTTATTCTTAGATCTAATCAGAGGCTTGTTTGTAATTCTTGATACAAAACCTCTTTACTTGCAATACTACACAGTTATGGCAAAAAGTGAAGTTTCATGGATACACTACGTTCTCACAAGTACAACGTAAACCAAAATGGAGTGAGAAGCAGGAATTCCACACTCTTCACAGCACTAACAGCCAGAAAAAAAATAAAAATACTCCTGGCTGTAAAACACTGAACTTTTGTAGAAATAATACATAAATGTGTCACTCTGCACAAGGATGGAAATAACTTTTCGAATTTTTAATAACTTTAATTAACCTTTTGATTAGTTGTTTTAATTAATCACACCTGCTGTGTTAGGCCTTAAATCACTTTTACCCAATGTCTAGCAAAAAATTGTTATAAGCCACTTTTGTAAGAACATAGGTTGGGAAAAGTTCCAAAACTTTAAGTTTTGTTAAACTAACTTTGATATGGATCAGTGAACAAAGCCTGAGAAAGATGTGCTGTTGAAGGTGGACATCTAGAATGAACTGTAAGGACATTTTACAGAAACCAGCAGATAAAGAAAAGAAGTAACAAATAATTCAGTATACGTGCTGGAAGGTCCCTACCAGAGGAGGATACTAAAAAGACTGAAGATGTAGACTTAATTAGCATAGAAAGTGAGGAATTAATAAGCAATAGAAGGTAGAATACTAACTAATGACAGAGAATCCTGTAATTAAGAACCAATGAACATTAATTTGTTTGTTAAAAATGTATAAATAAGTGAAAAAGTGATGTATTGGTGTCTGTGTGGAGGCAGTTTTGTCAGCCACATACACTCCCTGTGCTGCAAATGAAATAATGACTTGCTTTCTAACAACACTTCAAGCCACAAGCCCCATAATTAGTTTGAAAATAATTCTGTTTCATTCCCTACTTTCAAGGCCTGACTCTGAGGTAATTAATTCTTATAATTAACTGTACTCAGAGCATGTTCCAGGGTCTCCATAGGGATGGTGCCACGAAGGAAAAATTGTGTGCAATTGCCACTTTTTAACACCAAGGCAATTCTGTAATTGCCTTTGAACACCAAAAAAGGCAATTCTAGGGTCAGTGTGGACCACTTTATTCCCAGAATGAAGTGTGTTTGGTACTGAACACACAGCCCGCAGTCATTAGAACTGGCCTTTGAGGTGAGAAACTACAAGTACAAGCTCTCTGTCTCGGGTGAACCACATCTGTCTGCTCTGAAAACCCTTCAAACACGTCAAACATGCAGCAGACCTACACACTGAAGCTCCTTTTCACCGTCTTCTCCGGTGGCAGTATTGATCCTTATCAGCTGAAAAGAAATAGTGAGGCTTTTGCATCAGTTATCTCAGAAAACAGTGGCACCTCCAGTGTCTACTCAGCCCATTGCAACTACTTCATTTTGTTTACTTCGTAATCTTCGTAACGCAGAAAATAAATGAGACATCAACGAGAATAACACCTCATCTGTAGTGACTTTATAATCCCATTTCTTCCTTAGTACTGCTCATAATTCTTCCTCCTCGTTTTTTTCCTTCTCAAACACACAGAGGAAAAATTTAATCTTTAAAGAACCATTTTAATAATGTCAGACAAAAATCAAAGGAAGAAACCACCGATTATGAAAATACTTGATTCCATCACATTCTGTTGTTTAAATATCACCAAGGAGTGTGCATGACTGACATCAAAACCGTAAGAAGCAAAAAGAAGATTCTGTCTGCTCTAGAAAGTCAGCTGTACTGACAGAGTTTGTGCACCTTTGCAAATATCAGGCACTTACAAAGACCATCAGTTTACTGGAACAAAACAGATAACTAAAGAGAAGTAAAATTCTGTAACTCAAAGCACTCCACTTCCAAGGTGCTGGCCTATAAAAAGCAGGTACTCCATGCCCATTAGGAAAAAAAAAAAAAGAAGAAAATAAATATAAAAAGGATATATTAGAGGGAAAATGGCTCATTTTTTTAAAACTACAGGTTAGTTAGAGGCCAATCAAAACAGCCTAAATTTTACATATGTCCTTGTATTACTCAATTTACTTTAAGTCTTCAGAGACAGCAGAATGGAAGCAGTAAACTGGCTTTCAAAGAGGGGACAGATGCAGACTACAAGGTCCCTCTCCACATTACTGCTGTTTGGACCAGCAGGTATTTGAGTGCGCTCTTCTGCAGTTGTTCTCACTGCTCCTGTAAGAAACCAACTGAAATTTTCCCAAAGTCACTTGCACAGAGGTCATAAAAAAAAAAAATGAGGTCCACTCAACGCTGGCAGTGAGCCCAATCAGACTAAAAAGATGTTGATACTAACCAGGTGATAAAAGAAGCTGAAACTGTCTTGTCTGTTGGCAGCTCTCAGCTACCAGTCCCACGAGTGAAACCATCAAGGTAGCAGGGGCTGTGCACCCCTTTTTGTAGGCTCCTCTCTAGCTGTAAAGCATGTTAAAAAAAGTGTAAGAAGGTTACTGTAGTGCAAACAGTGTACAAGGACTACATTTTTACTAGATTTACTACGTTACCTTCCAGTTGAGTTCAATTTCACAGTCCAAGGCAAATTTTAAAGCTACAGTTTTTATTTTTAAAAAGAACTTTAATATTTACCTCTGAGAGATTAAAAAAAAAAAAAAAAGTCTTTGAAGAACTTAAAAAGTTGCCTCACATAAGCAACTTTCCTTTTTTAAAGACTTGGTGTCAAATCAGTACGATTTGATGGAAAGGGAAGAAAAGTAGGGGAAAGATAAAGAAACACTCAAATCATTATAGATGGGTCAGCCGTATGTCTCTAACGAAGAGCTGGTGGTCATGAGTTTCATACTGTACGGTTGCATTGATGTTAGGTTCATCTACAAATTCTATTTCACAGGCCTGGGTGCTGCAAGGAGAACTCTCCAGCTCCAAGACTGTTATGTTGTTTGGCACCGATGAAACAAGTACATTCCTCGGAACATAAAGGGTCAGCTGAGGACCACGGACTGGCCAGTAGCGGCCAAGATTAAAGCCATTGATCCAAATTTGCCCCTGGTAAGAGAGAAAGAAAAAACAACAACGTTTTAATAATTTTTCAGAGAGCAAATGACAAAATAGCTTTAAGCATAATGTTCTTCATACAGTAATCGAATTTCCCTCATCTTTCAGTTTGACAGAGCACATGGACAGAAAATCTGTTTGAAAAAATGCTAAAGACAGTCAAAAGAATCTAAATTTCCCGAGCAGTTAAAGCTATCATTAATATTTAAAAAAGAAAGTGGTCAAATACTGCAGCAATTCCAAATATGACAATACTTATGAAAACAATTGCAGGTTCCTCGCACTGAATTTTGCACCAAGTTTAAGATCAAAACAAACCTGAAAATTTTATTTGCTTGAAGTTGATTGTTAAAAGGAGAAAGAACTCACAGAAGAAAAACGCAGATCCTTATTCTGTTGTGGCTCTGTGTACAAGTGTAAGACTACACTACCTTGGCAGTCCCCTCCTGTTCCATGATTTCATGGAAAAGCTACATCTTGTCTAGACACATGAAACTTAAATGTCTCTTATACTTAGTCAACAAAGGTACTTGTGAAATCACACTGCAAGAAAGTACTGTATTTTGTTGCAGTTACATACAATCATTAAAATCTTTGGGGGGTCTGCTAGTATTAGGTTAAATGAAATTGTGCTTAACTAGGCATAAAAACTCCCTAAGTCGCTTTTTATAGCTGAGGTGGTCGGAACCCCTAGTTCAAAATATTGTCCTAACATCATGAATACCTTAAGTTCAAAAGATTTTAAAAAATGGGCAAGGAGAAAAAGAGAAAAGTCAAAACAATCATTTATGCACCATGAAACAGACACACCAAAGTGACACAAATGCAGAGTTTTCCAAAAGTCTGTAAATTGGCGGGATGCAGAATGTTTAGTAAAACTGTAAACTGACTTCTACTGAGCTGAGCTGAGTTTTGCTTATTAAACAAGATAGAAGAGAGCATATACAACTGATTTGGATAAATAACTTGCTTTTACTCCTTCAAAGTGTCCTTTTGCTGTATGTCAAACAAGATTTCAGTGTCAAGGAAAGGGATGGGAACAGGTAACTGCATCTGTGTTTTCTCCTTTTGCTTTGGCTTTTGGTAATCAAAACATAGAGGAAAAACTAACTCACAGCATTGATGTGCGTTGATAAAAATAATAAAATTGTCTGAATCAGTGGAAAGTAAGGACTTCCACTGAATTCAAGTAATTTCTAAAGTTTTCTGGGATAACTGAAACCAGAACAATATTTTAACAGGATTTATAGAGGCACAATTGTAATATGGTGAGTAATGCTGCTGAGGCTGCTTTAGAGGTATCTTTCTTGTGTTTCCTTTTTCAAGTATTTACAAAAACAAATTTTATGTAACATGCAAGGGAAACTTTTAAGGAGTTAGAACATTTGCAAATGCAGTTTAGTTATTTCAGCTCTGTATCCACTTCCGTGGTTTAAGATCCTATCTTGCATCATCCTGCCAAGGTGTTAACAAACTTTGACCCCAAAATTTTTTTCTTTAATCAAGTGAATCTTTATTCAAACTCTCTACTTTGCTGCTGTAGTAGTTTTAGAAGAAAATATAGCATTAATGCCAGCTCCACCCCCGTACCCCAAGACTAATTAGTGTACCCACTAGACAGACAGTAGCTCTCCTCCTACAGACACTGACAGTAAACCTGTGGGAAGTAGGTGTTTACTGTAGGAATCAACTGCATTCTGGTTCAAATGCTGGAGGCATGATCAGACAGGTCTCGGTTTCCGATCTTTATCAGTCACTGGTTGAAACACATTTTTGCAGTAAAGCTATAAACTTAAATTTCTCCATTCCGAATTGTCTTTATTAACACTGAAGCTTCTAAAGACTGCGCACCCTCAGGAATTTGTGTGCCCTAAACCAGCAAATTTTGACACTATATACACTACTAATGAAAACACCCTAGACAAAATAAAAGAGGGAGAAATTTATCTTCAGTAGCAAGATCTCCTTTAGCAGGCAAAGCAACAACAGCCCACGACTCCACAGAAATCAAGAACAGTCCTGACTCTAAATCCTATTTTCTGCTGAGGAAAAAAAATAAAGTTCCAATAAATCTAACCATACATTCAGTATGTATCCTCAAGGGCACCCTGATTCTTCAAAAGAGGGTGAAGGAGGTTTTATTACTAGCTAAGGGCTTAAAAACCACTGAAGGCAAGTGAGCTACAACAATAGGCCACGACTCTTCAGGCTGTAACCCTTCCTTCCAGGCTGTCCAACATGCTATATTCCTTGCCCTAGTATGCAAAGGCAGAACCATCATTAGGACTATCAGTTTCCTTGATAAGTGTTGCTTCCATGGTTTTCCAACATCTCAAATAGGTGAGTTTCAACTCCTATTAAGAATACCTCTCCACGCTTTGGTATCAGCAATTTATATAGTGCCACTCAAAGAATTAAGGCCCAGATACAGTGGGGCCTGAGTGAAATTTATATCCTTAAGGCCCTCTGCTTTAAAGGTATTTATTAATTGCTAAAGTTCCCTGGAAGTCTCAGTTTTCACACCCAGCATCATCTCAATGTTATTACTCCTGGAAATCTTATTAAAAACTCTGGACCAATCCACATAAAGCTTGAAGGATCAGTTCGTCAGCCCGACTTACAATGCACCTGGGATCTCTCACCATGACTGCTTTAGAGGGTATACAAACTATGTAAAGCAAAGTTTTTTGTAGATCAGAGGAAAAGATCTTCACCAATACGTAAGAATTCTTTGACTAATTTGCCATTTTAAATATGGGTTTGCCAATAGTCAGGTATGGCCACCACGTTTCCCGAAGAAGATTTATGACCAGCAGGGTCATGGAAGTTACTGAAAAAGTCTCAGATTCCAGTTGCCATGCAAAACCAGCTATTTTTAAATTTTATTCAGTGACTATGTGAGACGTGCACATCTATGCAGGAACAGGGACCAAGTCAGACTTCCTCATCCAAGCTCAGTGCCAGCAACACTAAGCACTTGCAATGAATCACAGGCTTCTGCATATTGTGAAGTGCTTTAACCACTACAACACTGGTAGATAAGAAGACCAACAGCAACTCTTTTTCCTACTTTATTTTAATAGCAGTAAAATAATTGTTTCAGAAAGGGACAGGTTTGCTACCTAACACTGTCACAGGTACTTCCCTAAAACCTGGATTTAAATGCTTAGGCTTCCAAGAGGAGTGGCACCTCAGTGCACACATTCTGCTACCTCTGTCCCATCAGCAAGCTGAGCTGCTCCTTACCCACCCTGCATGCTGGTGGTTTCAAGCATGGCACTGTGAAAACACACTCCTTGCTGTTCTAGCTATGCTCCAGCCCTGTGAGAAGTTCCCATTAACAGAGATCTGTCCACAGGCTTCCCACAGCCCACCACTACAACCAACTTCCACCCACCCACAAAAGGTGGACTTTGATCGTCCATAGAAGTTTCAACAGCTTTCCAAGCAGACTTTGAGTTTTTACAGCAAAAAGTTGTACCTTTGTCCAGCCAGGAAAACTGACATAGGTGTCTTGTGGCAAGTCTGGAATCCCTCCAGGAATTGAAAGACTACCAGTGTAAAACGTAGGTACTTCGTCATTCAGTGGACTGCCAACAAATCTCTCCGGCTGATCAAAGAGAGGAACAATGCCATAGTTCACTGCTCCATCTATGTCTAGAGGATACATTTCCCATCCAACAAGTACATCTTGAGCAAGAGTTAAATTTGAAACTAGACCCTAAAAGGAAGAAAAAAAAAAAAAAAAAGAAAATTAGATAATTAGCTTAGGTTATTGAAGTTATTTGCCTGCAACTATAAATCAGTTAGGAATAAAAACTGAATCAAAGTACTTGCAACAGTTGGTTGCCAATCTGTGTATGAAAAAGCCAAGCATCTGGCCTTCACCAAGTTATAAGCTCTGCTTAAGAATAAAGGGCTTCATTTATTCTCTGTGAGAGATCTGTTCATCTTCAAAGTTTTAAACTTTCATTGATACCCAAGAGGTTTTTTTCAAACTTTTTTCCTGTAAGTGGGAAAACTTTTATTTTGCCTTAACATTAACATGATTACAAAACCTAGGGCTTAACAAAAAGCAGAAGCAACATTAAGTATCATTAAGTCTGTGATAGCATCATTTGCTAACACTGAGTCACTAACCCTAGACAATAGCCTGCACAATAGCAGAGAAAGTGGTATTTACTTCCTACAAATTTTCTCCAGATATAAGATAAAGCATCACAAAAACCAATGCACGTGCCCAATTCAGTGAAATATTTTAAGCTTACAGTCAGCTCTAAGACCACAGAGTCCCATTTCGTTTCTATGGAACCACACACACACTGGTTCACAGCATACCAGGGTACTTGCACAACGAACGCAAAAGCAAGATAAGGTCACGATTCAAGAAGAATGAAACGAACATTAAGTTACCCCTGCACACATCCTAACTGTGTTATAGTAGTAGTTCCTTAAGTGGTGTTTCAGTGCAATGCAAGGGGTTGATTTTAACTGCTTGAGTAGACCTTGCATAGAAGCTGTTTTTAAGTGCAATTTAAGTTCTGTTGCAAACACCACATGTCAAACAGGAACAAGCAAAACCACAGTTTCTGTGGCTTTGGAGGGCTGACACTATGTTGTGTGTGTGTTGTGATGTCTAATAACCATTGCATTGACTCCACAGACCTCATCACCTGTACGAGCACTAAGTGGTTTTCCTTTCCTTTACCTAGATGTCCACTTCGCGGAACAGGAGCTTATTTTTCTTAAGTCAAAATAAAATATCTGCAGAGTGTTAAGTGACAAAATTTTTCTACACAATCTAGTCTGCCTACTAAACATTCTTACTTTGGTCTGCATAAGAATGCACATTCAATGGTCCAGATGTGGATATAAATTTTCCAAGTAAAACTGAGACACAGATGGTAGTGAGCATGTGAAAAGATAGAAAAAAACCAGAAACCCCACTATTCCTTCTTTTGTGTCCTTCAACAACAAGACTTGGGTTAGCAGGACATTTTAAAACCAAAATCCTTTTAAGATTCCTTCACAAAAGCTAAATGCCTACTTTGATTTCAAGCTCAAAAAAGTGATAAAAACCCCAGCCAAACATAACCCTAAAAACCATCCTATTTGCTTAAAAATGCAAGGCTTCATAAGGCAGGAACTTCTTCCACTAATGTGATTTTCGAAAGCACAAAATATCTAAAACCCAAGGTATCATTACTTTCAGTTTTCAAAATCAACCCAAAGAACAGCATGATGGAGGAATTCTATGGGAAGCACTTAGTCCAAAGCTACCTGAGAAAGGCTGCCTTTACTACATGGAAGGATCCTGGTTTTAAAGGATTATTCTCACCAGGGACATGTCTCCTAACCTTGCTTTCACTCTTAAATCTTTAAACAGTTGAAACCCTGGTATAAGTGTGAATTTCAGCTCAACCACAGCAACACCGAGCACCTCCCTAATCCAACCTCTAACGCCCTATTTTGTTACCTTAATTTAGCATTAAGCACATAAGTTTCTTTATCACCTGTCCTGTTATTAAATACATAAAAATACTGCTGCTGCTTCAACATGAAAGCAAAACACTGGGATACTAGCTTTCCTCAACTACCAGTCAGATAAGGGTGAAGTGCCTTGAAGAGACAGCATGGACAGAGTTGGCACTAGTGCTACCCAGCTGTGTCCTAATAATATCAAAATAAAAAAAAAAAAAAAAAAAGCCATGCTGTGAACTGTACACAGCACAAACACAACTCAAGACTGGCCTCTACAACACTCCCCTCTTTTATCAACTATCACGCAGCACTGGGGGATCCCATTAAGTCTAAAACCAAAAAAGTTTACTCTTTGCCCCTGCCCTTCCTAGTGCTCTGTTAGTGGCACCTCCATGGTATTATGTTTTCATGGCAAGGTTTTGGGTAGCAAGGGGGGCTGCAGGTGGGGCTTGTGTTAGAGGGTGCCAGAAGTTGCCCCATGTTGGAGAAAGACAGTTCCAGCTGACTCCAAGACAGACCCACTGCTGAGCCCATCAGTGACACTGGGAGTGACTCTGTGATGACGTATTTAAGAAAGGCTAAAAACCCCAAACCTGTGTAGCAGTCGTGAGAGAGGAGTGAAGAAAAATGAAAAGAAAGAGCCCTAGAGTCAGTAGAGGAGGAGAGGGAGAAGGTGCTCTAGGTGCAGGAGCAGAGATTCCCCTGCAGACAACAGTGACACAGCCTGTCCCATCACAGCCCATGGAGGTCTATGGTGGAGCAGGTATCCACCTGCAGCATGAGGAGGACCCCAGGCCAGAGTACTTGGATGCCCCCAAAAAGGAGGGTGTGACCTTGTAGAAGCCAGTGCTGGAGCAGGCTGCTGGCAGGACCTGTGGAGAGCAGCCCACACTGGAGCAGGTGTGCTGGCAGGACTTGTGACCCGGGGGGGACCCACACTTGAACAATCTGTTTCTGAGGGACTGCAGCCCGTGGAAGGGACCCATGTTGCAGCAGTGCATGAAGAACTGCAGCCCATAGTAAGGATGTACAGTGAAGAAATTTGTGAAGGACTGTCTCTCGTAGGCAGGGCCCCATGCTGGAGCAGGGTAAGAGTGTGAGGAGGAAGGAGCAACAGAGACAGCGTGTGATGAACTAACTGCAACCCCACTTCCTTGTCCCCTTTTCTTGCTCAAGTGGAGGAGGTAAAAGATTCACAAGTGAAGTTGAGCCTGGGAAGAAAGGAAGGGTGTTTTTAAGATCTGTTCTTATTTCTCATTATCCTGCTCTGTTTAATTGGCAATAAATTGATTTCCCTGAGTTAAGCCCGTTTTGCCGATGAAAGTAATTGCTGACTGATCTCCCTGTCTTATCTTGAACCACAAACTTGTTGTATTTTTCCCCCCTCTCCTGTTGACGGAGGAGTGACAGAGTGGCTTTGTGGCACATAGTTGCAGCCAAGGTCAACCCACCACAGCCACTCATGCACAGAGGTGACAGTCCCAAAGCGCAGCACAGACCCAGAAGAATTTGGAAGGTTTCTAAAAATTATCTCTAACATCTGAACAGCCCAAATCTGAACTGGCGCTTTTGCATGATAAAGGGCTTGTGAGACAGCCTTTTCCAGCCACGCTGAAATTATTACAAGGGCACACTGCTGACAAATGAAATGGGACAGGGAGAGAGATACAAGAGTGTATATATGTACACATACAAACCTCAAACCCACCCACCCACCAAAAGCAATCCCAGGATTTACAAACCTCAAAGTACAATCAAGTTCTAGACCAATTTCCAACCCATTTATGGAGTTTATACAAGCAGTTTTGCACATTTTAAAATGTTAGCTACAGGCTTAACTCAATCCGAAAGTCTTGTGGGCGACAACATAAGTGAACCAACAAAAAAAGTTTAAAATATGTCTGGCAGTTTTTAATTTCACATTGATTTCAGTGACTGGAAAAACTCAAATGAAAACTAGTGAGTAGTTATATTTTGAGGTAAAGTTCCAGCTGTGTAATCCTGACCTTTTTGCTTTTTCTACCCCATTACTTTCTTTTTAACCTGTGGAAAAGAATAAAAGCCATTACAATCCCATAACTCCATTGATTTTACTTACCTTAAAGTCATTATTGTATCTACCAAAGTTGACTCGGCCCATATTCTCTACCAAGAGGTCCAGATTTGCTCCAGCCATTCCAGTTATATTTATAGTAAGTGATTTGTCCCTTTCAAGGACACCCTGAGGAACCTAGAAAACAACAAAAATACCCTGTTATTTGTTTTTTTCAACTTGCATGAAGAAAACAAAAATGACATAGAAAAAAAAAAAAAGGAGTTAAAAAAAATGTCCTGAACCTCTATGTCAACGTTCCCATTTCAGAACACAATAAATGGATGTGCTATTAGGTTTTGATGTACCTGAATCACAAAAAGCAGGTTCCTGAATTTAGTCTACTGACTGAGAAGATTTTGGCAATATCATTGATTTAAAGGGGCTTCATCTTCCAATTAAGAGTGTATCAATATTTAGTTTTAGTTGTTCCTATTCCCATTACATAAGGAAAAAAGAGCTTGACCTGGACATAAAAGGTGATGAGAGGTCAGCATAGGTCACATAATAATTAAAAAAAAAGATGATAAAAGTCCATGAATTTATATTAATTCTCATTAAGAAGGAATAAAACCCTGCTTATGGGAAGAAAGTTCACATTCCGTACAATAAACTTCTTTTTTTTTCCCCCTGAAACTGTGATCTGAAGCCAGTTTCATAAGGTAACACATAGGCTCAGGCTTTCTCTTCCTCCCATCCTCAAAGGAAAAAATAAGAGAATAATAATTAAAAAAAAATATTTATGGAAATACTGCAGAAAGCCACCAAGCATATACATCATTAACACATCTCATGAACCAGCAAGCAAACCCTTTCTCTAGGTCTTTTACTCACTTAATTCATTTAATCTGTATCAACACTCAAATTTCAAAAATGGTAAGGTAACAGTCACATTTTCTCCAATACAAATTTGAACATCTGATATGAAATAACTGTACACTTCCTTATTTCCTTTGTGTCATTAAATAAGATCAGGCCTGTCTTGGTAATTTAGAGAAGAGAGGGGAAAAAACCCTGTAGACTGCATCCATTACTTTCATGAAGGCCACTCGTGGCACAAATGAACACCAGCAAGCAGTGCTTTTACCCCATCGACAGAGACATAGGCACGGTCGTGGACTCCGTTTAAAGGTGAGGACAGTTCTGTTGGCTCTGTACAGTTTTTTGGAAGGGTAGTTCGGTACAGTACAAACCCAAAATACTAGGAAAAGAAAAGAAAGGAAAAATAAAAAGTAAGCAGATTCATGAACCAAATAATTCCGTAGTTTCAGTTCAGGTCAGAATTAGAAATATCCCACATTTCTGCCTACGTGGTTGCATTGAAATGTTAACTTTCATTCACTTCAGATAGCATCTATCACAGACACCGTTTCAGATTCAAATTCGCTTTGACCTTTAGGTAATGGGTGTAAGTCCCACAGAGTTTCCACTTCTAAATTTCATCAGAAGATTTACGCAACTTTAAAAGCTAAGGCTCTATCTAAGAGGTATTTCCTCAATAAAAACAAAGTAGTTAATGACCAACAGTATTATTTCTTCATTAAAATCAGTGAAAAGATAGCTAGAAAATCCCTTCATAACTGACTCCACTGTCACCCACTGCCCATAAATTGACGTGTTCATCAAGTCAATATTATCTAATATTATCTAATTATCCATTATCTTTAACTAAAAATTATCTATTATCTTTAAATACTGCATGGTTTACATCAGGGACATTTAGGAATATTTTTCACTAAATTCCTCATCAGGAACAGAAAAAAATGTCCTAGCCATTACTGGGACCTGGACAGGCTGGAGAGTTGGGTGGAGAGGAGACTAACGAAGCTCAAAAAAGGTAAGTGCAAGGTCCTGCACCTGGGGAAGAATAACCCCATGCAACTGTACATGTTAGGGGCTGACCAGTTGGAAAGCAGCTCTGCAGAGAAGGACCTGGGGGTCCTGGTGGACAACAAGCTGTCCACGAGCCAGCAGTGTGCCCCTGTGGCCAAGAAGGCCAATGGTATCCTGGGGTGCAGCAGGAAGAGCATTGCCAGCAGGTCGAGGGAAGTGATCCTGCACCTCTGCTCAGCCTTGGTGAGGCTGCGTCTGGAATGTCACATCCAGTTCTGGGCTCCCCAGTTGAAGAAGGACATGGAACTACTGGAGAGGGTCCAGCAGAGGGCTTTGAAGATGATTAAAAAAAAAAAATCCAACAGTCTCTTAAAAATCTCAGAGAGGAGAGAATAAAAAATTCAGAGAGGAGAGAAATAAAGGTGAAAGCCTGGACAGCACAGGTACCTTCATTCACAGGAAGAAGAAAACCTCAGGTGCAAAACAGGAGCACTGCAGAATATGGAAAAGCCTCCAATACAAAAATACTGGATTCTTGTATAATACTCTTACTTCTGTGCTGGGATAAGGTGTAAGACATGATGTAAGAAGAGTAATACCACAGAGGGTTGTTCAAATAAACGCTACAAAATTACTGCAAAGTGCCTACTGAAGGAATCCTTACCTGCTTTAGCTGAACAAAGGTCAATGGGTAAGTGCTTTTCACTGGTCCAGAAGGTGACAGCCCATCAAGAACCTCCACCACAGTGCCCACCTGCAGCACAGAAAAAGCAGATATGTGAAGGTCAGTAAGTTTCAGTCCAAGTACAACAGCTTGCACACCACCAAGCCAGCTCGCTGCATCTGTCTAGAAAGTTAATAAATCTTTACATCATCCTTGCAGACACATTAATAATACAATACAGTACAGACAACTGATGAACTCTGAAAGGAACATGTTACGTGTGGAGCAATGTTTTAAAAAAGAAGATGTTATAAACTTGCTATGCATTTATAAAAAAAAAAAAATGACCCTTTATTATTTAACAAGACCTAACCCAGGAGTTTCTCACCAAATTTTTATAAACAAACACAACTGCTCTGGACAATTATTAGAAAACAACTATATTACCTAAATTTTGCACAATTATACTTAGAATCAACTTAGGGAAAATGTCACTGATATCTATTGAGTTACTCTGAAATCATTCTGAGCTAAGTAGGGATACAATTTGGTTCCATCAAGAGCTATCCAAATTGATTTTACGCTATTTAGTCTTAGAATTATTTTAGAAATCTCAAGGCTGTCATTCAGTTGCCATATAAGTAAGACGCTGGATTGATTTTAGTAAGACTGGGAGCAAAGTTTAGGGTAGTCAGATACATAAATACCTTGCTGAATGAGGACTTTGAGGTTTACAGTTGTTGCCATCCACAATTTCCTTTTGCAATTACAGAGTTTTATACCGATCTACAATTCTGTCTCAAAGTCCACGATCAGTTTTAGGTTAGTCAAAATGCCCACAATATGCCTACTGTCTTACAGTCTCAAAAAATCAAATTTTTCCTGCAAGATGTCAACCTGTTTCACCAGAATTATTGTCACTGTTCAGTGGTGTTCAGTTCACATTCAAAATACTTCTCAAACACAGATTTACATTCAAATGTTTGAGGAAAAAAAAACAGAAAAAAAATTTAGGTTTTTAAAGTCTTGCAAAGCTGTACTGCAAGAGCATTCACAGCAACTCAAACTTCTGAGGTTACTTCAATAACAGAACTATTGACAATAATTTTTTGAGAGCATGCACGAAAACAGTGCTGAAATATTAAAATGTACGTACAGCATTTTGCAGTGACGCAACAGAAGGCAGCATGTATCATCTATGTACCCGTAATTAATTCTGCAGTATAGTAATGGTTTTGGCTGGGATACAGTTAAATTTCTTCATAGTAGTTAGCATGGGACTATGTTTCAGATTCTTGCTGGAGACAGCATTAATAACACAGGGATGTTTTTGTTACTGCTGAGTCCAGCTTACACAGGGTCAAAAGGGCTTTTCTGCTCCTCTCACCACCCCACCAGAGAGCAGGCTGGGGGTGCACAAGAAGTTAGGAGGGGACACAGCTGGGACAGCTGACCCCCCCGTGACCAGAGGGATATCCCATATCATATGGTGTCATGCTTGGCAATAGAAGCTGGGGAAAAAAGGAGGAAGGAGGAGATGTTTGGAGTGACAGTGTTTATCTTGGCAAGTTTCCAATACACATGAACTATTCAAAAGGTGTGACGTGGCACTCAGGAGCCCAGTTTAGTGGTGAACAGGGTGGTGCTGGGTTAATGCTTGGACATGATGATCTCTGAGGTCTTTTCCAACCTTAATGAGTCTATGATGGAGCCCTGTTTTCCTGTGGATGGCAGAACAATTCCCTATGGACAGGTAGCAGTAAATGAACTTCTTATCTCGCCTTACTTATGTGTGCAGTTTTTACTTCACTTATGCCTGCAATTTTTGCTTTACCTACTAAACCGTCTTTATC
>NW_020955720.1:538637-540137 GCF_003031625.1 Empidonax traillii
ATTTAACAAGAACTAACCCAGGAGTTTCTCACCAAATTTTTATAAACAAACACAACTGCTCTGGACAATTATTAGAAAACAGCTATATTACCTAAATTTTGCACAATTATACTTAGAATCAACTTAGGGAAAATGAAAATGTCACTGATATCTATTGAGTTACTCTGAAATCATTCTGAGCTAAGTAGGGATACAATTTGGTTCCATCAAGAGCTATCCAAATTGATTTTACGCTATTTAGTCTTAGAATTATTTTAGAAATTTCAAGGCTGTCATTCAGTTGCCATATCAGTAAGAAGCTGGATTGATTTTAGTAAGACTGGGAGTAAAGTTTAGGGTAGTCAGATACATAAATACCTTCCTGAATGAGGACTTTGAGGTTTACAATTGTTGCCATCCACAATTTCCTTTTGCAATTACAGAGTTTTATACCGATCTACAATTCTGTCTCAAAGTCCACGATCAGTTTTAGGTTAGTCAAAATGCCCACAATATGCCTACTGTCTTACAATCTCAAAAAATCAAATTTTTCCTGCAAGATGTCAACCTGTTTCACCAGAATTATTGTCACTGTTCAGTGGTGTTCAGTTCACATTCAAAATACTTCTCAAACACAGATTTACATTCAAATGTTTGAGAAAAAAAAAAAAAAACAGAAAAAAAATTTAGGTTTTTAAAGTCTTGCAAAACTGTACTGCAAGAGCATTCACAGCAACTCAAACTTCTGAGGCTACTTCAATAACAGAACTATTGAATTTTTTGAGAGCATGCACGAAAACAGTGCTGAAATATTAAAATGTACGTACAGCATTTTGCAGTGACGCAACAGAAGGCAGCATGTATCACCTATGTACCCGTAATTAATTCTGCAGTATAGTAATGGTTTTGGCTGGGATACAGTTAAATTTCTTCACAGCAGTTAGCATGGGACTATGTTTCAGATTCTTGTTGGAGACAGCATTAATAACACAGGGATGTTTTTGTTACTGCTGAGTCCAGCTTACACAGGGTCAAGGGCTTTTCTGCTCCTCTCACCACCCCACCAGAGAGCAGGCTGGGGGTGCACAAGAAGTTAGGAGGGGGCACAGCTGGGACAGCTGACCCCCCGTGACCAGAGGGATATCCCATATCATATGGTGTCATGCTTGGCAATAGAAGCTGGGGAAAAAAGGAGGAAGGAGGAGATGTTTGGAGTGACAGTGTTTATCTTGGCAAGTTACCAATACACATGAACTATTCGAAAGGTGTGACGTGGCACTCAGGAGCACAGTTTAGTGGTGAACAGGGTGGTGCTGGGTTAACGCTTGGACCTGATGATCTCTGAGGTCTTTTCCAACCTTAATGAGTCTATGATGGAGCCCTGTTTTCCTGTGGATGGCAGAACAATTCCCTATGGACAGGTAGCAGTAAATGAACTTCTTATCTCGCCTTACTTATGTGTGCAGTTTTTACTTCACTTATGCCTGCAATTTTTGCTTTACCTACTAAACCGTCTTTATC
>NW_020955720.1:540407-626736 GCF_003031625.1 Empidonax traillii
TCTCTGAGGTCTTTTCCAACCTTAATGAGTCTATGATGGAGCCCTGTTTTCCTGTGGATGGCAGAACAATTCCCTATGGACAGGTAGCAGTAAATGAACTTCTTATCTCGCCTTACTTATGTGTGCAGTTTTTACTTCACTTATGCCTGCAATTTTTGCTTTACCTACTAAACCGTCTTTATCTCAACCCACAAGTTTTCACACCTCTACCTTTCTGATTCTCTCCCCCACCCCACTGGGGGAGAGCGAGCGAGCAGCTGTGTGGTGCTCAGCTACCTACCAGGATTAAACCACAACAAGCATGTAGGCACAGATCTAAAGAGGCTTTTAAAATGAGCTTATCTTAACTCTAGATAGGAACAAGAAAGCAAAAGGATGCCATAAGTATACAAAAGGTAATATTATCACTACCTGCAGGTTGGGTCACTCTCACTAGCCTACAGCTAAGCATGTTAACTCAGGCAACAAGCCTGATGGTCAAACGACAGTGTCATGGGTTCACACTGGTAGAGTTAATTTACAGAAATAAACAACAAACACTAATAGTCTTAGCCCAGGTAGACAGCAAAATCAGCATTAATAGTCTTAGCCTAGGTGGACAGTGAAATCAGAAATGAATGTGAGCAGCATTAAGACACACACAGTCACTTGAATGAGCTACTAACTGGCAATGAGTGCTGCTCTGTGCCTTGCTGAACTGAGTATTAGTAGCTTGTACATGTGCCTTTTTTACTTTGTTTTTAAGTTCCTGCTACCAAGAGGGCTTCTGTTCTGAATACGGGTCAACCACATATGATTCACTCAGAGACTGGGCTGGTAGAAGTTTGTTTCTTGGAAACTTCAAAATATTACTTTTGTTCAGCTTTTCAGTCTTCAGTTGTGCGTACAAAAAAACCCTCAAGAGCTGGTCTTGTTGCAAGGTTCCTGTTGGCTGCTACTTAGTGGACAATCAGCATCACAACAGAAACCTAATAGTGAATTTAAAAATCACAAATATTGTCAGGAGTTTTTAAAAACAACCTGAAATGCAACAAATGACTACTAATAAAAAATAGCAACACTTTAGAGCAAAGTCTTCAAAACTGAAGTGTAAGATCAAGCATGAAAGAAAAAAGAAACAAAATAGCTCCAGCTGCTGTTCTGCTTTTGCTTGTGCTCATTCATCATCTTCAGCACTTCTCTTTTGCATCTATGCAACAAGACCTTTTCCTTATCATCTGCTTTCCTGTCTTCTGCTCTTATATAACAATGTCAGTGTCTCCAGAATGTTTTAATAAACTATATTTTACCCACTCTGAAGGATTCTTTAAAATAATTCAATAGCTCAAACGAGCTCAAATGAACAACTGCCTGATGAGTAGAATTGGTACTTAAGGACTGAATTGTCACAGAATATCCCGTGGGGAAAAAAAATCAATAGAGAACAGCCTGCTCTGGTTACATGTACTTCTGGACCTCAGCTGCACAGTAAAGCTTCACACAGCACCTGTTTTAGCACTGTCACTGCAAACGATATAGCTGGGAAGTTTACTATTACCAATGCCATGTCCTACTATTTAAAATATTCCCTCTCTGATATTCACCCAAATACATTCAGGCTTCGCCATACAACAAGGTGCATTGGACCTAGTCCCAGCAGGGGCCAGAACGGAGTTGGGAGGAAGGCTTTGGCTGGGATGGTACAAATCCTTTGTGGTTTGAGACTCATCCTGTGTTGTGGGGTAGCCAAGCAGAGCAAACTGCTGCTGAAGCTAAGCAATGGGTCAGAGAGCAAAAAGCTGCTTTTTTTCACAGAAAACAGTTCTGGAGGCTTTCAGTGCAGATGGCAGGGTATGTACAGGCATGACAGAAACCTCATGCCTGGCAGTTTACACGTGCCATCTGGATTCCTAAAACTGCTGTGTGGAGAGTAAAACACTTCCTCTCAATAAAGCAAGAAGCATAGAAGGTGAAGGAACATGGCTCCCCATGTGATGGCCAGGTCAAAGCTGCGATATTTGAGCAAGTTTGGCCACCTGACTCCTTTGTAAGATGGGTGTCTGGACCAGGCACCCAGCAGCATTCATTTCTTGAAGGCATGAAAGAGAAAGTTCATCGTTCTAGTGAAACTGGACAGCCTTATCTGAGAGCCATGAACCATGAGAAAATCAGAGTCAAAATCTGATAGCTGGGCTCCTAACGCTGGCAACCCTAGACAGCAGCCACAGTGGTGGATGTACTGATAAGAGCATATAATTAGTAACTACTGCCAGGGGTTGCTGAAAATTATATAGACCTTTTTCAATATCACTGGTGAAACACTTTTTGCATTGAAGTATTTCTGCCCACCGAGCAGAATGACATGAAAATGTCTGCAAAGCCTTATCACTACCAAGTTTTGCAGCGCTTCAGTTGCAGTACTTAACACATCGGATATATAGCTAACTAGAAAAATGGCTGCCAAATTAAATTACAAAGTATAAAATCAAAGCATTAGGAGTTACGGTAGCCAGCACACTAACTTCAGTAATCCTCCATCTCAAAATTTGTCTGTGCCCAGCAGAAGGAATATAGCCAAGTTCATACCTGCTCTCTCTTCTGTTGCCCTTAAAATCACTCCCTTCACTCACTGCAGGAACCTACTTCTCAACCATATCTCACAAAAATTGTCCTTGGTCCTAAAACAATGGTGCTATGGACAAACCCCTGATACCTACAAGCTGACCAGCTACAGCACTGTTGTTGTACAGGATGCAGCAAGGCTGGGTTTAGCATGCTAGGTTCTGTGTGCTTCTCCCTCAGCAAGAAACCAATTCAATTTCTCTCATCAGCTACAGATTTGCACAAATCTTGTAAGAAACTTTATAAGACTCCCAAATTTATCAAAATTTAAAAATATTCAAAATTTAAATGTATAGAGGTACTTAAAAGATCCATATATCCTACCTGCTGCTTCTACTTTAGAGGCATCACCAGCTACAGAAACAGTCTTTGCTCATAGCTCTTACGGTAACATTCCCCCGGCTACATTACTCATACATGAGTTATCTTCGATAACTGTGACTCTATTGTGTTAATAATATATTAATCTCAGTTAAGTAAAACTTCAGGTACATGTGCATATTGTAAAAATCACCCTTTTACATCCAGATAAGATACGTTTTCTCATTTTCCAACATAGGCATGATTCCTAACTTCCAGGTGCTGTTCCCTCCTTTCTGAAAGTTTGCTTTAAAGATTTTCCTCTTTATTTTGTATTATATCTAGATTTTGCCATAACAGCCTTACAAACATTTTTTTTGTAAAAAGCAAACACAGAGCATTACAAAAGATACAAATGTAATTTACCTTCTGCAAGCGAACCTTCCCATATGCAAATTTGGGTGTTGTTGGAGGGATAATACCTTCTGGTAACTGCTTATACTGAAAAGAGAAGAAGGAAAAAACCACACTCAAAACTTAAATACCAACACACTTCACCTGAATTCTCACTTTAAAACTTAAAACTTTGTGAAGTTTGTAATCAGAACTTGGGCTAAAAGTAAATAATCTCACTAAAGGTTACAGATGCATCTAGTCTTAAGATGGAGAAGGTTTTTTAAAGAAAAAATCTGACTTGATCACATATAGTATAAATTTTTTAATAACTACTCAACTCGAGGTAACAGTAAAAGGCATAACAAATAAATTGACTGCCAAGGAATCACAGTGCCCTTGGAGCCCTCCTGTGGCTTCAGCCTGAGTTACTTCTACAGTTCTTCTGCAGTCATCTCCTCAGTCCATGGGGGCTTGAGTGAACACTTCAAAGTCTGTAAGACAGTATTTCCACCTGACCCTTCCTTAGTAGCACTTCCATAGGGGAATTTTTAGCCTCTTATGCCTTTCCTACTACTCCATTACTTCCTAGGTTGGGGTCTTTAAGAAGCAGGCCTTGAGAACACAGCTCCAGGAACCTCTGAGGTCCCATCTTTATCTTCCGTCTAGTCCTGGTCTAGACAACTGTGAAATCAATCACAGGGAAACATGACAAGGAAACACTGACCTGTTACACTTCTGGTTACTTCTTGCCTTATATTTCCAGGAATAACCACCTGATATCAGCAGAGAAGGGATGAAGGGCATCCACTACTTTTTTGGACACCTTTGAGGAGTGGCAGACCAGACCAGGCTTTCAGCCCCATAACCAAGCCTTCTCTTTTTTGAGCCTACAATCTTCTTTTCTCCTTGCAGTCATCCTCTTCTCCCTTTCCTGCCATTACTTGTCTCATGTAACGTCCACTCTTCTCACTTGTTCTTTCATTTACTAAACATTGTCCTGTCTGCACATTAGAGAGCAATCTAAGCCTACATTTTAATACACATCACAAATGACCGGCCTTGTGAAGAGTGCACATCTGCACATTCTGAGTGCTTATTCTGTCAGATTTTGTTTTAAAAATTAATTTGGTGGGAGGCTGAAAGCGATTTTTTTCTAAAGATTTCAGTTTGAAAGTGTTAGGACAAGGCATGATTTTCTAGGTTTACACATGGTATAACCAGCATAAAACTCAAGCTCAAAAGCTTGCCTTGGCATCAAGACAAGGGGTCTTTTTAACTGGCTTTTTTTTTTTAACAGACCACAGCAGTGTGATTCCCAATACTTTCAAGTGTCAATTATAAATGGATGAAAGCCTGATTTATATTTCTGGTAACAAGTTCACTCTTTCTTCTCTGTATTTAGAAATAATCAAGATATCCAGACTTAAAGGAAAAAAAAAACTGTATTCTCCCAAGAGAATAAGTCAAAAGCAGGAAATTTCAGTCCAAATAGTAAAACTTAAGAGAATGCTGTAAGCAGTTGAAAGTAGGTATAGACTGAAACTCTTCTTCATTACATTTTTAACCAAAGGAAACTGTAAAGGAAGATTATAATGTTAGCCTTTTAGCACAGCTAACATGTTGAACGCAGTCATTAGTTACAGGAAACTTTAATTTTTTTCATCAGATCCACCTCAAACTGCAACTAAGTAGATAAACTGTTACAGGTTTGAAACCCGCAGGAGAGATAGAAAACTTCATGAGAACCTATGGATATGAAAAGCAAGACACTGACAAACCACACCAAAAAAATGACCCAACACACCTGAGGTTACATTGAACACTTCAGATCTTATCAAGGCTCTCTCACTGCACTAGAATACTACTAACATCTCAGACAGGGACCTTGCCTTGAAGAAAACAACTGTAAACCAGGAAGTTTGGAGATGTCTCTGGTGAAAAAGGCTGTATCGAGACAGGAGCTTTCCCTTGGAAAGGCCATCAGTTTAACCCACAAAGCTTGGGGGAAATTGAGAAATTAAAGGAAACGATCCACAGCAGGCCTTCCACAGTTACGAAGATACAGGCACGCTCAGCCCTACAGAAAGGGTAGTACTCTTTTGGGAGATCTACTCTCAGCATAAAAACGTCTTCTAGTGAATAGGAATGTTGCTGGCATGCAACAGGACAAATACAAGCCTGAGCCTTGCGATTCATGTGGAATCCGTTTTTAAGTCTCAGCTAAACAGCCTATTCAAAATCCAGGCACAGGTTCCATGTTTCACTTCAATCTCCAGTTTGTAGAGTTATTTTTACAGCAAGGCAAAGCCGGTCCCACCAACTAACTACAGTTTGTGAAATCACAAAACCAAGTTGGATAAGCACGCTTCTTCTCACAGAGACCCAAAACCACAGCACGAAGCTTGGGATACAGACGGCCAAAATACTAAGCCGTGGCACACTGATACTGAGTCATGACTCTAAACTGACCGAATGGCTGATTGATGCTGCAAGGAAAAAGCTCTGTGCACTCCTCCCCTATCTCTACTCCCAGCCAAACCCTTCCTGGCTCCCTCTGCTGCCCTTGTGGGCAGCACTGGCTCTCAGCCGACTGATTCAGCTTATTGACCTTCAGCTGAAAGAAAGCAAATACATTAGGAAAGGACAGCTCAATCATTTTGGTGTCAGAGCTACATATGTATCCTCTCCTCTAAAATGAAGGAGAGAGCCATCAGGACAGAAGGGATAGCCAAAGAGGTGCAAGATCTTTGCCCTTTTGTAACAAGCAGTGAGGCTGGACTCACTGTTTTGCTCTACTTCATTTCTGCCACTTGCAGAAAGCAGTAAATTCAGAAGTGACTTATACCAACGCTAGGACAAGAGAGTTTGCAGTACACCAGGGATGTTTCAAAGAACCATTCTAAAAATGTCCTGGGGACACTCACCATACCAATGACTTCTCTCAAGGCAAAATATTTTTCTGTCAGATCTCCCGCTTCGCTCAGTGGAGCATCGTAGTCATAACTAGTGGGCTGTGGCATATAGGGCATATTAGCACCTAAGGCAAGAGGAAAAAAGAAAAAGCCATAGAAGCAGTGGAAGAGTTAGTTTTTTTCCAAAGGCATCAACTTTGAGAATTCTTTCTGATCACAGTCAGACTAGGTTACATTTTCAGATTCAGTGTAGGCCTTGGTATGTGGGATTTGACATAGAGAAACTATTCCTGATAGAGGACAATGTCCTTGTGAGCTCGCAATGCTCTGTTACACAGTCTTCAGAAATATTCTGAAGAGAAACACTGTTTCACAGGACTGATTGATGCAGAAGTCGCCTTGGGAAAGACAAATACCATATGAGTTTAGTAAAACATGCAGACAATAGACAGAAAATAGCTAGTGCAAGTCATCTTTTCTCATGTGAAAGTAGGCATAGCTTATTCTTTCACAGAATACAACACTACCTAATTCATATACAGTTCTCCTACATCATTAGTATCTTTCAAATAATTTCTTACCATTCCAATAGGCAAAATTAGTCCCACCTATAAACATGTACCTAAAAAAGAAAAAAAAAAAAAGGCGTCCACTTAAATCAGGTTTTGCTGAACTGGGGAAAAAAAAAAAATCCCCCCAAAATGAACCTCTACTGAACACACACTTACAGGTTAACGTTAGCACCACGTGCCAGGATTTCATTAAGTGTTTTAGCTATAGATTGTGCGGGCACAACAGAATGACGGTGCCCCCAGTGATCCAACCATCCAGTATAAAACTCAGAATTAACCTGAAAGGAGGAAGGGCAAAAGAGGAAGGGAAAACATGAAGAGGGAACAAGAACAGAATGCAATGTGATTTAAGGTTACTAAGTGTGAGAGGGAAGGAAAAAAAGCCACCTTGACTCATTTGAGCCATTTTCAAACTACTATAAATACAGCAAAATATATACTAAATCAGTCCTTTTCAGCAGACTGGTCAAACTTTCAGACTACTGGTCAAAGAAATTAAAGGATTGTTTCAATAATCTTATAGGGATACTTTGAAAACAACTGCTTAAGTACCAAAGAACATGGATTTCCTGGGAACCTGTCAACATGGATGTTTCAGATGCTTGGAATTCAAATAAATGATGAAACCAACATATTCTGTGCAGAATAGCATACATAGACCAGATATAATGAAAAATAAATACTTCAAACAATTTAATTGCACAGAGATAATCTTGTACCCTCAGCGGGTCTTTTCCCTTTGCCAAAATGGCTTCCAGTGATCTTACATCCCATTATGGCTTGCCTAAAGCCTCTAGGGTAGCTGAAAACAGGAAACAACTTCTAACCTGCTGTTTTAATTTTGCTTTTTGCTTCCACCTACACACATATCTCACTAACCCATCTAATCATACTTAGCGTTTCCGCTGCTTTGTAAACATTTGCCTTAGCAAGGAAAACTACTGAAACAAAATCAATATGTTTTGAGACTAAAATAGTATTCGCAGAACAGCAGTTACTGTGGGTTTGAAAAACACCCACAGAAGCTCCTCTATTCACTTTTTCTGACTGACTTGGAAATTACGTCTTCGTTAAAGTGCCTCTGAAACTGTTCAGTGCACTGCTGTCAACTCTTATTAATTCTTATTAACAACTTCAAGATTAGAAATTTTAAAAGAAATTTAAGTGAAGTGAAAAGACATACCAAAGGGCCCTTAGGTTCACTGGTCCTCTGAGCTAAGAATGCTGCTGTGACGTTGCCACCTATAAACAAAAAGAAATAAAATTGAGTTGCTACAACTGTGACTTTTTGGGTCCCTAATTTTACTGAGATAGGTGTCTTATCTCCCTTTCAACCTAGCAAAAATCATGAGAAGTTACTCCAGCAAATGCACAAATCAATAGTTTTAATTCCAGTGTTTCATCTGCAGAACTTATTTAAAGTACATACATACATGTATGCATGCATATGTATATGTCTTTGCTTTTGAGATATGCCTTTTGAAAACCCAGTTTTTCTCAGCAATGACATTCTGGCACAAAAAAGTCTGAGATGTGTCAGAATTGCTACTTGATCATTGGAAAGTCTAGATCTGGGGTTACACTACCAAGACTACGGGGAAGAACAGAAGCCAGGCAATCTCTAAAGAGGCGCTTCACTTCTGATCACTCCTAGTGGCTCGAGCCATAGTGACTGGAAACAACCACTTCCATGAGTAGCTCGCCATCTCATAAATAATACACATGCAGAAGTTCACTCTAGAATTTCATTCTACTTGTAAGAAAAGAGATCCTGCTAAGCACACGTTTGGCTGTAGAGAGAATAATGTACAGAACAGGCCACATATTAAAAAAAAAGAAAATATCTATCTCGGAGTTTGTTTCTTGTTCCTTAAGCCTATGTTTGCCTTAAGCCTAATTTTGCCAAGTCCATGCAGTATACGAACATTTAAATCCTTAACTTTCCTATTAAAGGGGTACTTTCTGATCACACTACTGCTGCTAAGCCATTCTTCAGAACAATATCACAGCAAACTGTGGCAGTGTGCACATTTTCAATTATGATCTTCAGCAGTACTTTTTTTTTCTAATAACAATTGGTTTAAAAAGAAATGTACTTTGACAGCTGGATTCCAGGACAGACGAGGACATTAAAAAACTCAAATACCAAAAAAAAAAAGTTAAAAAAATACATGGAATCAGTAACAACTATTACTGTTAATTTCTAGGAGATACTTACCTTGAGCAGTGTAAATTGCTTATTCATGATTTCAAGATGCAAGACTCTCTAACTGGGCACTCATGTGTGATTCTTGTATGTTTAAGAGTACATCAAATACACATAAATGCCTATTACCCCATTTAAACAAAGCGGTCAGGTTTGTCAAGCGGTCAAGTCAGTTTGTCCTGCCACAGCCACACACAGAATAGAATTTTTGGTATCAAACAGCGGTCTCCAACCTGGGGCAAAGTCCACTGTTGCATAGAGACCCTGAAGAGCTCCACATTTCAAGTGAAACTGGCTTGCGCCATCAGTTGTGAAAAGCACCACCTCATCACCGAGATGCAGGCGAAAGAGCTTCAGAAGGAAACGCAGGTAGTTATAGTCGCAAGCGAAGTAGCTTCCATACTCGTTCTCCACCTGCAGAGTAAAAGCAAGTCAGTAAAGCCACAGCCAGTTTCAGTCTGCATCCAATACCAAAATTAAAAAGCCCAAATCCAACACTCTTCTTCCTTTGATAGGAACGTTGAAAATGTCATTTGAACTCCGGATCTGGGGAGTAAGAGAAGACAACACTTGTAGGCACTGATTCCCCTCACCTGTATCTTACAGTGGAGCAATCCCTGAGCAGAGCTAAGCCACTTTCCTACAAAATCAACCCCCAGCAAGAGTATCTACCCTCGCTACTTAGCTACAGTGATCACAACACAATCTCCACTAAAATTTGAGATCTATGACCACCTTCCCAAGCAGAAGAATAAAGCCATAGAACAGGCTGCAATATGACCAAAACTGCAACTGAACATCTACAATGGGTTCACGAACAGCAAAGCCCTGCAATGGACTCAAAATTACTCAGGGGAGGAGGACAACATTGCTACTACTGAAAAGTACACATCTTGATCCCTTTTCCCAGGAGACAGACTTTCAAGCTCCAGATCTCCAATGCCACGCAGACCTGAAGGTTATTTCTGAAAATCCTGTTATAAGCATCTTGTTTCTGCCAAAGAATAATTTTGCCCAGTGCTTCTGCTCAACAGACAACACACATTGTTCAGCTAAATGATCTTAGGCATATTACAAGCTCTTATTCCATCCTACGTCAACCAGAGAGTTTAAAAAATATTGATATAAATAAAGCTTTCATTATGGACAATTTCTAAGAATATAGAACAATCACTCCTGTGCATCTAGAAGGAGTTTAAGAGAGAAACTACTCACCACAAACGTACAAGATTGTGTCTGGAAACATTTACAACTCAAGTTAGGTGCTAAGAACTAAAAAGCCTAAGTTTTCAGGTAGTTCTTGTCCCAAGGTTTAGGCTTACTCCATATTGCTTTTGCTTCTATCTGCAGGTTTTTCCTGTCAGATTGTCTCAGGCATTTGTAATTTTGGTTTTACATGAGAATTGGCATAATTATCACATCTAAAAAGCTACACAAGTTCCCTCTATTGCTTTCTGTGGTTTTGGGAAACAACTTTGACAGAGCAAATGAGCTCTCTCTGAATTGAGGCAACAGTGCATTCAGTTCTTTAGGACAAGGTATTTCACCAGAAACTTTCAGCTACCTGAAACTGCTAAGGAACATCTGTGACACCACCACCCAAGACCCATGGAGTGTCTGAAAGAGTGGTATAAGCATTCCTGCTGCTAGGATTCATCTGATTTCCAGAAAGTTACCTGCACCATGATGATTGGACCTCCATTTTGATAGAGGTGAGGCCTCATCTTTGGCAAAAGGACACCCATCCATTTCTCTACTGCTGCCAGGTAATCTGTGATACACAAAGCATAAACATTTCACCTAAATTTCTGGGGGGTTATTTTTGTTTTATTTATTTTTGTTTACACATGGATAGCTTTTACCATAGTTCTAATTACACAAAGTATGAACGGCATTTAATAAACAGATTGCTCTTATACTTGAACAGATGTGCTCTTATACCTGTTCATAAATGTCAGCATCCAGTACAGCTTACTAAAAAATAAAACATTTAAATACTGATGAACTTGGAAAAATCACCAAAGGGACTTCATCATGTCTCATACAGGTTTTCCTAACACATTTCAACAGGAAAAGAATTCAAACATTGATAGATGTACTATTTTTAAAATAGATAATTTAACCTGTAATGAGCAAAACTGAAGTTGGATACGACATCTATGTATTTGTTGTCCAATACACACTCCAATAAACATATCAATCTCTTGTCTCATTTCATCCCTCCATAACTGGTCCATGACCAGGCAGCACCTGAGAATGCTGTAACTAGTTCTGGAATTATGACCAGCCAGAAAGGATCCCCACAATGAGTGGCCAGTTGGCCATGACAAAGCCAAAGATCTCAAAGCTGAACCTACCGTCTTTTCCTCGGTGGTGACAATGATTTCCCTCTTGGCACCAACTTGTCAATACCTTGAAAACTTTCTGCCCTACTTTGTTCGTTTTATATACTTCTTGAATGCACACTTCTAAGTAAAAGTACTGAAGACCTTACTCACAAGAAAACTTAAGCTGAAATATGAATTATCTACTAATGGCCTCAAACAGCAAGTCACCTTGCTGCCAAAGTGTATTTTTGATAACCTTTTTCATGTCTCTACCTGCATCAGAAGATCTAAGAACAATAGATTTCTTCTCCAATAGCCATGCAGGAAGACCTCCCTGGGGGAAAAAAAAAAAAAAAAGAAACATTTCAGTAAACATTTTTAGGAAATCTAAAAAGAATTTAATCTTCTATCAGAATATATAGTGAGACATGAAGACTGATTTTCGACAAGAAAGTAGCAATTCATAAAAAAAAAACAAATACTGAGGAAGCCTGTATTGTAAGAAGTCACTTAGGATGCATGAATTTAATTATACTAAAAGACAAGACTCTTGTCCAAGGAATACACCAAGAATGTTTGTCTACTTTAAGACAGATATAATTGCATTAGATTTACCCCAGAAATGAGCTAACTGCTACAAAAGGCTGTATACCATGTCCCATTCTGCACAGATGTAAGGTCCAGCTCTCAGGATAACAAGCAATCCAATTTCATTAGCAAGCTGCAGGAAATACTCCAGATCTTTGCCACCAAAAAAATCATATACGCCCATCTGGGTTTCGTGGAAGTTCCATGGGACATACCTATTAAGAGAGAAAGTCACCTTCCATTAGGAAACTGAGACTTATTAGAATTCCAAGTAACACCTATTAGCACTACATGCCCCGGAGATCTGTAATGCTCAACTGGTCCTTAAAGTCAGTAAAAGACAAGAGGGCCTTTCTCTAGGGCTTTCCTTCTGTGAGCTACTTGGTACAGCAGAAGGCATTAAAATTAATACTGAAATTAGGTTTAGTGCTTTGCAGTATGCCTCCAGCAGTCCGTGTCAGTGCAAGAACAGGTTTTGGTAGTGCTGTTTTGAAACCATGATGTCTGTTCCAAAATTTAAGTAGTTGATAGTTTTGAAGTTAGCAAGTCAGGTGCCAGCTACATCGTGGTGGGAGGTTGATGAGGAGATGAATACTGTAAAGCACTCACAAAGGAGGAGGTCGGGAACCAAAGCAGCACATGACCCTTCATGAATGAAACACCCAGACTGCACAGGGAACACCAACTAGGCTGACAGGTCCATCCTGCTGCCACTACAAAGAACGCAAAATTAACATCTAAGCCTCAAACAATACAGCATCTTGGTCCTGAAAGCTTTCATTGACCAGGAGCAAAGCAGGCTCTGGAAAACAACAGTGGGAAGAACGGTCAAGCTGGAGTATGTTAAGGTGCCCAAGAGCCTGGACAAAGTAAAACTTCATTTCAGCTAAGTAATAAACCTACCAAACAAGCAGATCACCATTTGAAAGAACACTTCTGTCCTACTTCCAGGACTTAAGAAACTGCAACCTCAGCACTGAACATCTCACACAAATGAAAAAAAGCACTTGGTTGCAAGACAATAAACAAACATGTAATCTACCAAACACCATGAGTGGTGTTGTAGCTTAAGGTCCCTGTTTGACAACCTCTAGACAATCACAAGTGTTATGCCTTGGCATTGTACAAAGTGGCAATCACAGCACAGACAGACATTAAAATCAGAGATGAGTACAGCCTGAGCAAGGATTCAAGGGAATAGGAAAACTCATTCTCCGTGCATTTACCGCTTTGCACACAGGTTTGTAATCCTTTTAGGAGAACTGTTGCCACTCTTCTAGAAAGAATAAATTTGAGAAAAATTTCTAAAATCAAAACTGTGTCCACTCAAGCAAAGATCCTCTCAGGCAACACTGTCTTACTGTCTGTGTTTGTTTATATGTTCCGCAGTTAATTTTGTAAAAACTACCCAAGAGGGAAAGAAAGTGCATAAACCAGTGCTTTCAACAAGAAAAATAGGAACCCGCAAATAAGTACGCTACTGAAATGGCCATACACAGACAAACAAGCATATGAATATCAAATACAAAAAATTATAACCTTTCAACCTTAGTTAATATGCTTATTAACCATTTGGCATTTCAAATGCCAAAATATTAAGCTTCTGTTCGAAATGATGAAGCTTAAAATTCATAAGCCAAGATGGAGTCAAAGCAATGCACTCAGGCATCATAATGCAGATTTTTCCCTCTGCGTAGTATATTTTATTTCTTTGTCAACCTGCTTTAATTGCTTCTGAAGCACGTGAATAACTCACTTGTAAAATAAACTAAATTTGCACTGAATGAATACATGAACCATGTGAAAATACATGTGATTTTAATGTCGTGTTGTGCACTTTTTCTACTGCTACCACTGCAATATAATATTAGTTTGCTCTAAGCTATAACAGCTCTGTTGTTTTTTAAAACTATTGCTTAGAAATGCAGAATTCTTTTAAGTCACATATATGTGTGACTAAGGATTTGTCAAGGACAAATAAACCTAAATCTATTTGTTCTTTGGAAAATCTGCCTAAAGGATTAAAGGAAAAAATTCATGTTCCTTGACTTAACAAAGCTTTTGGTACTTCGCTGTACCACATTCCTGTAAGCAAGCAAGAAAAAAAAGAAGAGCATAACTGGGATAACAACATACAATAAAAATTAACAAAAGACCAACAACCCACAATATGCCTGGAAAGCAGTGGGTTATTTGGAGGAGTACCCCAAGTCTCTTTGGTAGGTCTAACTATATCCAAAGCTTTTATTGACACCTGCATGATTGCAAATGGGGAGCACTTGCAAATCAATCAGTGAACATGATGAGGATTCTCAGTGCTCTTAACTAATGAGCAACACGGTCTGATATCAGCAAGGAATTAAAGAGTTCTCTCTTTTTAATTTTTCTCTTGGATAGACAAAGTAAAAAAAAATACAAAATGAGAAAGAAGACATACGGAAGTGGTATTAATAGGAAAAGGGTCTGCAAGTTCCACTGAGCAGTGCCATCTGACTATGAATCACCAACATGACACTGCAGTAAGAGGCAAAGTTTTGTCTGTCCCAGTACATCAGGGAGGTAGATGTAGGAATTCTTTCACTGAAAAATGCTTCTATAAGAGCGCTGCACCTGTTTGAGCTAAATAAAGATGGCTAGGTATTAACTTATAACAGTTTCTCAGTGCCTAAAATACAACTACAGAGAGACAGCAACCACTTATACTCTTTTCTTTTTAGTCTACCAAACCAGCTATTTATTACTGGTAAGTAAATTAGAGGTTAATATGAGAATAGCATTCTAGCTGCAATTTAACTACATCTTGTCATCTATTAGTTATGAAAATATACTCATTGGAGAGTTTTATGAAATTGTTCTAGAAACAAGTCTGAAGGTTTAAATATGCTTAATAGTATCTGAGGTGAGGACAGAAGGGTTTCTCCAGCTTTTCTTCCAAGATGGAAGAAGATAGAAAAATTCTTCCAGAAACAGTTTTCATTTATGTCCCATGCTTCATCACAAGGCTGGAAAAAAAAGCAGACTCTAGTGAAGAAGGAAGGAAGAAAATTCAGAAAAAGGTTTAGGTGAAGTGGTTTTTATAAAGACTGAAGCATGATATAAACTTGTTTTAAACACTTGTCTAAAAATTGTTATTAAGACACTTTAATCCCCCAATGTTTTCTACAGCTAGCAATGGCCTCAAATCATTTTACTTCGAAATTGTTATCATTAATGAGTATAATTCTTATATAACATTGCACAAATTTATAGTCAGTTGTTAATGCTGTACTGCTTCAGCCACAGAATAATGAATTTATACAGGAAAGCCACATCCCTTTTCCAAACCTGAAAGTGGCATTTCTTCTGTATTTGAGTTATAGCATTTACTTTCCATTTACACACAACTTCTAAGATTTATCCTATAATCTTTTTCTTTAGAAGTCACACTTTTCTTCTCCCATTACAGAGCTCTAAACAGACAAAATCCCCACACTTTAACTATTTCAATATACAAAATTATTCTCTCTGTACTATCAGGGTAGGGTTTTTAGATAGTATAAAATTAAGTAATTTGTACTACTTTCATAAATGAGCAGCATATTATACATATTACATATTACAGCTAGTTAAATTACACACATACGAGTCTTTAAAAACAGTAAATTGTGTTTAAGTAATTTTAGGAGACAAACAGCAGCTCTTTCTTAGGAGGAGTTTCTACAGGTTTACACTTTTCCACTCATTAGTCAACAAAGGGAGCCAATCAAGAAAATGCTCAACATTCTTTGCCCGTACAGGTAACTCTGTATTCTTCCAGAAAGCTTCACTACTGATCTGTAAATCCTGTATATATTTACCTCCATCTAGTGGTTAATTGTTTATCTCCTCAACGCAAAAAAAAAACCCAACCGAAACAAACCCCTAACCTTCAGTCTTTTCCAGATGTCTTTGACAGCACACATTTACTGTTGGTAGACTCTGACCAGGAACTGAAAATGCAGAGTTACCTTTGTGTGACCAGACACCTTTGTGTGCTGCCTGCTGAGGTAAGGAGAAGAGCTCCTCAGTATTCTTTTCCATAATTTTCTGGGATGTCACACCAACTACAACATTAAATTTCAACCTGCTATTTAGAAGGTGTAGGCCTTGATATTTCAAGCTTTAATGTAAGATCCAGCTTTCTGTCACCTGTTTCCTCGTGTTCTGTTATTGCTTAAGATGTTACCAGCTGCAGGCAGTTATATACATGTACTGCCTCCACCTATTCCAGAGTATGGGATGAGCTGCTGACTCAGTCAGGATCCAAATGATGCACCAAGGCATAGCGAGTCTTTTGGAAAAGAGACTGCAGAGAACAGGTCTGGCTGGCTTTGACTACAAGGTATTTACAAGAACAATCCTATAACAAAAGGATTCTGTTTCCCTTGAAGTGGTAAGCCTTACTGGGAACACCTTGATAAGAACAAGGAAGGCTCCCATATTTCAAATTATAGCAAGACTGTTTCCTATCTCATGGGAAAAACCCCAAGCTGCAAAATCATCATCTTCAGAGGTGGCCTCGAGATTGGGAGTCCAACTACCACATTCTACCAGAACGTCTGGCAGTGCTGCTGCCCATTCCAGAGTGACTTCACAGTCCCTTGCTAATAGCATTACTGATCCAGGAAAGAGCACGTAGAAGAAGAGAAAGCAAAAACACAACTAAATAATCACATACGTTGATTTCCATTTTTTAACAAAACCACACAAAACCACAGCAGATTTGTTCAGGGTAATAAACATTTATCACTTTATCTCAAATAATAAAGAGCAGTAAGGCTGGATTATTGGCCAACTTCTAAGAAAAACAAAAGGAGTTTTTGGTGGGTGAAGCGTTTTTTTTAGCATCAAGAGAGGAAGAGAGAGAGATTGGTATCAAATGGAAAAATGCATGGATTTCGTTCCTGTAGAAAACACAAGGCACTGGTGTAATTTCTGCTTCTAAGGGACACATTTAGGACTTCATCTTTCACCACAGTAGAAAAAAATCCAAAGGTAAAAGCAATAATGGGGGAGAAAGTTAAAGAATCTCAGTCTGCTCTTACAAAAAAGAAAAGGAGGTTGTAATAAAACTGTTATCTGTCATTTGTCATCCAGCAACACGTCAGGCCACAGGTCCCATGACCACTTGCCAGCTGCACGGCACCTTCTGTGCCAAAACAGACACAACTCAGCCCTCCCAAGACCATCAGAGACCAGCTAGCACCAGCAGAACAAGACAATCTCCACTCCTTCCTGCACAGCGGAAGGATGCTAATGCAAAACAGTGAGGCAGAGATTTCAACAAGGAAAAAAAGAAAAAGGAAAAGAAATAAGAAAAAACCCGATGTTGTTAGTGGGAGATTATAAAGGAGAGGAAAAGCAATGGGAAAAAAACCACAACAAAATAGCCCTGCAGCAATTTTGCCAATAAACAACAGTGATGGGTGAACAGGAAAGAAAATATTCCTATCTCGAAAGGCCTGTGATGCAGCAGAGACACGAACGGGCAATTTCAAAAAAAAAAAACCAAAAAAAGGAAGGGACTGTTTTTAAAAGCTGGAAATGGGTTTTAGGAGGAGGAGGAAAATTAATCAGAGACATAAGGGAAGTATGAGACACTATGCATCACAGGAGTCACAGAGCCACTGTCTGGATCCAGGTTGACATTCAAGTCAAACAACAAAAGGTATTAATTTTCAGGTCCACTTTAGATTACTTTCATTGCAGCAAAAAATAATTACATGGGCAATTCCAGAAACCCTGTCCTGAGCAAGAGTGTTACTTAATCCCATTCTCTTACATAATGTGAGCGAAGACGGAGCTTGTTTGCTTGCTTTAATGGAAAACAACAAAAAACACCCCAAAAAACCACTCACCAGTCACTGCATCATCCCAACACAGAGAAGAGTTTTAAAATACACACACACAAAAAAAGAGAACCCTAAATTTGGAAAAAAACAACCTCTTTTCTTTCACTGCTGTATATTCTTCATATACTAACGCTGACTAATCACATCCTCCAGTGTACAAGGCAGCCCTGCAACTTGCAGGTCTAATAAAAATACAGATTTCAAGGGTGGGGAAGGAGAGGTGGTGCAACACTCCCACAGAGCACAGTGCCCTGGCCCACAGGCTCTGCACTGCCAGAAACGACACTGTCCAGGAGGCCACAGCACAAAAGCAGGCAGTTTTAAAGAGAAGCTCTAAGCCTTGCGTTGATTTAAGAAAGAAAAACAAACCTGTTTGGGAATTACAACCATTGCTTGAAAAGACTGTGCCTTACACTTCTCCACCACCCCCCTTGTCAAGAAAGCTTTGGCAAAAATTAGAGTAAGCTTCCTTTTCTTTTTAATCTGTGCCTCACCTGTTGCAATAAGTACACGATGTAGGAAAGACAAGAAGGATGGACTAAGGGTTTGGTATTCATAGAAAAATGAAAGCTTTTAAGCTTTTTATTTTTTTAAAACAAGAACACCTAGTTCCCAACCATTTTTCTAAATTTAAATGCTCCTGGTGAAAGAGCTTTAAATAGCTTATTGTCTCCTCTCACCTGATCTGCCTTTTGACCACAGAATACAAGGTCCTTGGCAAAGGCAGAGCACATACAACTGTTTCCTAGCTGCCAAAGTTCACATTCCAACAATTTATTTCAGATCACATTTGCACCCTGCGTTATGAAGCAAAAGGTGTTGCCTGTTAGTTATAACCTGCCCAATTGCCCCAGTTTACACTCACAGGGGTCATCCTGTACCACCCTTCACTTCTCCAGAGCTTTCTCTCCTATTACTTACAAAATAATAAACCAAGTAAAAATGGGAGCATTCCACTTAACTACTTCTCATACACCTCCCAGGACTACAAATCTCTCGGAAAGTCAGCAGCTACTCACGTCTGAATGGCATCAAGCCCAGCCATCTTCATCTTCAACAGGCGGTCCTTCCAGTAGTACCGGGGTATCCGTGAGTAGTGAATGCTGCCAGAGATGTAACGGAAAGGTTCCCCATCTTTGACAAAGCAGTCGGAATCATAATCAATCCCAAAACTCCTCGGCGGTACATTCTGTATACAAGACAAACAAACAAACACACGATGTAATTTTTTTTCTGCCTTGAAAGACACAGAGAACAGTCCATACGACACCTCTGGGTTGTCCACAATAGAAGATACAATGGTCCTAAAATAACACATGGTGAATGACTCTCCACTAGCTACCTACAGCCCACCTGAGCCTTAGCACAACAAAAAAGCAAAAAGGGGCCAGTGCAGTGTGCCACAGGGCAAAAGAACAAGCGTACAAACTAGCAGATACGGTTCAAAATAAAAACACACTCTCCTGAAAAAGGGAGGATGAAATTATTCAGCAAGCATGCCTATCCCTAGACTGTCATTAAACGGAGCAACAGAGTGTTGCTCATTTCAAGACTACAAATTTCAATGAGGAAGACTACAGTGTGTTGCAGCTGCAACATCTTTTTGCAGAAAACCTAAAAAAAGTTGTGGAAAATGTCCTAAATGCACAGAGCAATTCAAAACATTCTGCCAACAGTGAACAAATGAAATTGTGTGGTCAATATATAACAATAGATATGAGAAGACACAACAATGAGCTGGCAGGGACACTAGAAATGCAAGGACACTAGAAATGTGCCAGCTGCAGCACAGCAGAAGCTTTTCACGCTCCAATTCCGTAAACACAGACCCATTCCTAAGATTACTTAACAAAAAGTTCCATGGAAGTTGAAATAAACCTTGACTCAAAAAAGGTATGGGCACGCCAGGCCTCTACAAAATCAGGACCTTACAGAGCTCAGAAATATAAACCAACTGCTCTGCAATAACTGTAACTCAAAGGCTGGGATTCTCCATAGGAAATTATGATTCTGTAGTAACTTCAGGCTGTTAGGCCTCAAGTAAACTATCCCTGCAAAGGATGCTAAGATATGCACCAGCTGCTTACTTTCTGTTCAGTTCAAATATATGTGACTTTTTGCAGATCCTTCAGTTAAAACCTACATCTTGATTCCTGAGCGTGCTGCACTAGGGTGAACTGTACTGTGTGTACCCCTGAACAAAACAATTCTCCCTTACAAACACCAAGCAGATTTTTCACATTCTTCAAATGTTTTTACTGTAGGGCCCTGTGACAAATCACAGCACTAATGCAGAGCTGAGCATTCCAAATTATCGTGACTAAATGAAAATCAGAACCCAAGTGCAGCAACACAGTTCTGCAATGCTGTAAGAGGGAAAAAAAAAAAAGGCATCACGAAGGATAAAAGCACATTATACGTTAAAAGGTCATTATCCCTGGAAATAAAGAGAGTCAAAGTAAATTGTTGTGGTTTCCCTCTGTAAGAGAATTTTAGTCCCCTCATTCAGACTTTAGACCACATTCAAGAGGCCTATGGAAAACACACTTGTTCCATTTGTGGCAGGTAACTGTTGAGATGATGAATGTTGAGACAACTGTTTACACACCCTAAGGGACAGACACCTCTGGCAGAGAACCAAGGCTGCCTTAAAGCAATAAAACAATTAAAAGAAGGTATTAATTATGAAAGTGGTCATCATTGAACCAGTTACCCTTTAGAAGTCTTCCTTCTAAAGCTGTAAGTCACCTTCCCAACACATATGCTTCCTGACACCGCTTTATTACAGGGATAAAGAGAGGGAGGAAGATTCCAGAGAACTTCCAATTCACCTCATTCATCACCCATTGTAAACAAACTTCCACTCATGATCAATTACTCAACATTATTTTATTGTCAGTTCATGACCCAGGGCTTGCAATGAAAACAAGAGAGCTCTCATCATGAGTTTATGTCTAGCTCTGTCAACATTGCATACTCATGGTTGTGAATATGCAGGGAATTCATTCCCACTCTACCTCTCTAGATGGGGTAGTGGGTCTGCTCATCTGGTGAGCCGATTCAACAGACACACCCTAATAGCCCTGTTTGGGATGCCAGCTCATTCATATCAAATCACATCAGTGCCAGCTGAAAATTCAAATCCTTAGAGGCAATTTTGCATCTTACTTCTTCACAGCATACTCACATGAAAAAGGGAAGAACTAAAGAATTTGTCCTTTTTTAAATGAAGCATTTATTTTGCAATCTTAATGCTATTTTGACATTTTATAATGTGTATGTCTCCTGATATACAAAGAAATACATATCTTCAACACACAAATCTATTTAACAGTGGCTAAAATCTCTCATTCTCCAAATTTACAAAGCAGAGGTTTCTTCTTATTTGGAAAGCAAGCAGATGTGGATACAAATCCTCAACAAACCTCTCCACCTGTGAATATTCCTAGCCTCTCTTATCTAGACCATTCAACACAAAACAGCCCTTCCCCTACCCCAAAGCTTAAGTAAAATTGAGAACCACAAACCACTTCTACTCCTTTCAAAAAATCCTCTTAGTAACCTTTCGTTGCAGGGGTCATTTTATCTGCATCACATCCTCATCTCTTCAGCCTGCACCTTTTTCTCCTAATATGCTTCAGGAAAATTTAATAGTGGCCTTACCTTTCCCACTTTTCACCATGGCTTGCTTAGCACTGTGGGTGTAAGATTTTCAAAAATTAGTTAGGTTTGTTGTCAGTAGCTTTTTGTTATTAAACAGAATTAGTGTGTTAAAACTGTGCAGCATGAACTGCTACAATATATACTGGTACAAAAAAAGAGGTCATTACAGACATATTTCTTGATATAAGAATAAAATTTTATTAAATCCCAACATTTAAAGCATTTGTTATAATCACATCTTACATATTTTTAATCCATTCTATAGTAATTATACAATATAATAAATATAACTTTCACAAAGTGATGATACTAATCTATTCTGCTATTAATTCTGACAGTAATTAACTCCCCTCCTGCCCCTCAATAAACTGGCCTTTTATAGAAAGAAATACATATTCATTTAGTTAAGTTCTCCAGATAAAATACATTCCACATACACACAAAAAATTAAAAAAAAAAATAATTAAAAAAAATTACAAAATAAGCAGCACAGCAATTTTTCTTTATTTGGAATACTGAACAAGGGTCTACATTGTGGACATTCAAGTCAAATTGGAAAAAGTATAGGAAGAACCTTGAAGGACAGTTAGATATTGCTCTATTAGATTTCAGAAACAGCTAATTCCTTTCATCAAAAGAAAGTTGATCTAGGACACTTTCCATTCATATTTGAAAAGCAAAATAAGAAAAGGCTTTGAAATGTTTTGGCACAGAAAGAAAACATTTTAAGTAATAAGTAAGCATCAAGCAAACAAGCTTTCAGAGGGAGAGACAGAAAACAAACTGAACAAGAACTAAATTACAGTGGGAGAAAATAAATTTATGAAATGACAATATGACCACTCCTAAAAGGATGCGTATAGGCTTTTGAAAGGACATAAAACAATCTTCCAGGAGAGGCACATACAAAATAATTAAGAAATCCTGGGAGGGAAGGACCCCTTCAGCTAGGTTTTTGCACACATTTGGACAGAATAAAGAGAGGAATAAAAAGGGCAAGGAAAAAAAAAAGAAAAAATAATACTAGCAACTCACTAAAAACTGACACCATCTAAAATCAGTCTGACAAATGCCTCCTGTTAAGCAAACTTGCTTAACAATTAGTCTTCTTTACATGGTAAAACGCTCAGTGCAACAAGTGAAAAGCTTTTAACTGAAGGCATGTTGGTAAGTAAACAGAGGGTTAGAGGTTATCAAAATTCTCCCTGTCCAAGACCATTTGACACTATGCCACCAACTGCAAAGTAGTGGCACTCGCTGCCCACACGCAGACAGTGGGCAGCGTTAAATACACACGGAAACTTGAGGATATTTAAGCAGGTATCATCTCACAAGCATAAAAAAAAACCAGTTTACAAAATTATAGGTGTCAGGAAACAGAAATTATCTAGTCTGGCAAGTAGAGAGACTGGCTGGTCAGGTGTTCAGTTTTCAGACTAAAAGAGCACTGACTTCTCCAACAATTCCACTGACCTTCATGACACATTTACAGTATTTCTCTATATTCCTGAGTAAAAATGCAAGATACTTGTACATAAAAACAGGATCCAAACCAGCCTAGCAGTTAGAAACCCTGCCTGGGGGAGGGCTGAAGGGAGAGGATGAAGTGAAACTTCAAAATTTATTAACTTAGAGAAAAACTCAACTTTACAAAGCTTATGGTACTTTTCAAATACACCTCCTTCAAAAGAAGAACTGAAGAACAAAACAGAAGTGTGTATGGTTGTGTGCTTCAGGTTCTCACAGGAACACAGGAAAAGCCTGAACACCTCAGTTCTGGTCTTGTCATCCTCAGTCTCCCACATTAAAGCTATTCTCTTCTGCCCCATGCTATATGGGTCTGCCTGAGAGGAACTCAGGTGCTGGTGGGCAGAAAGGCAGAGCAAGAGAAGCCATGTGGCTACAGACAACCAGGACAATGATATGCAAATGCTCTAAAGGAAAGTCACTCGCTGCTGAGTTTAGTCTCCATAAAAAAAGGACACAGTTTACTTGAAATATTAAAGCCTTTAAACAAAGTTCAAGCATTAACTTATTTGCATTGTTTTCAAATAGCATCTCCTTACTCTTGCAAGAGAAAAAAGGACAGAGCAGAAATTAGGCAGAAAGAAAAAAAAATACAGAATGAAAAGACACTTAGTATTTCAGCTTCGGATTTTGTGCTCTACATCAGGAGGTAGTGCATGCTCAGACAGCAACAGAAATTAATTTTGAAATTTCTTTCCCATTTACTTTTATTAGAGCTATTTTCAGTAAGTAATTACTAGATGCCCAGCTATTGTGGGGAAATGCCTGAGAATGACTGCTACTTTCATCCTTTGATGTCAGTCTCACCAGCTTTTAAACTGGAAAAAGTTGTATTTCAGGAACTGATGCCTGGCAACTTACTGTACTAATAAGCACAGATTGGAAGCCCAAGTGCATGTTGCAGACAGCTAGAAGGATAAGGATACCCAGCCTCAATTAAAAAAAAAAAACCTCAACTATTCCCTTCCCATAACATTTCTAGCATAAGACTTCTAGATTTTGCATACTCAGTGGGCACTCTGTAGTCCCTTCTGCAAAACATGCACGAGCGATTTCACTGCATGAAGTCAGAACTTTGCCTGCCTAAGATTTGATAAGGCAGCTGCCTGATGGATAGCAAACATTGGAACATGAAGTAGACGCAGGAAACGGATATTACTAAACATGCACAGGACACACATTATCTCCGTGACATCGGCATTAGCTTTCAGTGCAGAATCTCGGTGATAATGAACTCAAAAGAATTAACTTCTTCAGTATTTTAACATGCCCCAAATTTCTTTCATATGCTCAAGATACAGTTAGTGTTTTCTGCTCAAACTTAACCAAATCTGCTGAAGTTCAGCCCAACACATCTTCTCTGGCTTCCCTGAAAAAGGATTTGCTTTCACAGCAGAAGAGCCAATATACTGACCAAAAAAAGAATGGTAGAAGTCTGTCAAATGGGAAACTCAAGCAGAACGTAGGATTATCTCCGTTATTTCAGCTCTGCTGCCCAACCTCATGGGTATTCCGAAGTACATCGTCCCCGGGCTGACATAGACAAAGGTGTTCTGCCCAACTTTGTACAAGCCAACAAAGAATGGATTCAGCAGATAAGCTCCAGCATTTAGGGGGAAAATCTGCCCTCCGTGAGTATGGCCAGAAAGAATTAAATTTATGTCTGGCCTCTCCTGAAGGGCCCACTTTGCAGCAATTGGTTGATGAGCTAACAGCACTATTGGATGCTCACTGCTACAACCTCTGAGAGCTTTTTTCAAATCCATGCCATGTCCTGAGTAGCGTAATACATCTGCTTCAATATCATCCACGCCAGCCAGGCAGAACCAGTCATCAGTGCTCTTTGGTGAAACAATCTTCACGTTCTCATTATGCAGTGGCTGAATGTTAAATGATTTTAACAGCTCAAACCAGTTGCTAACATCTGATGTGTAGTACTCATGGTTTCCTGTGACAAAGTAGGTCCCCAAAGGCGAATCAAGTTCTCCAAGAGGCTCAACAGCAGGTCGTATGATCTCTGCCTCAGCGTCAGTCAGGTCCCCAACAATCACTGTGATATCCGGTTTTAAAGCCTTAACCATTCTCACTATCATGGCAAGCTTGGTCTTCCCAACAGTAGGGCCCAGATGGATATCTGAGAGCAACACCACTTTCAGGTTAGTCATTGCTGAGGGTAGCTTGTGAACTGGAATCTCCACTGAATTCACAATAGGAGGCTGGGAAGCATTTAACAGCCCGACAACAGTCAGCACAAGAGTCAGCATGACTGCCAAAACTGGTTTCATTGCTGTTCTGTTCTTGTTGCCAGTGCCTGCCTTAGCGCCTCTCCCCACTAAGAACTTGTAAGCCTGCTCTACAGAGCCTAGAGTGAAGAGGAAGAAGATGAGAATGATATAGGCCCCCAGGCAAGTGTAGGCAGCTAAAGAAAAGAAATAGGGCTCTTCTGCAACAAGAAATAGCAACGTAAAGAAGCTTGAATGAGCCAAAGCTAGAAACATGAACACAGCTATTTTCCACAGCACGAAACAGAGGGAGCTGGCAGCTGAAGACCTGGTGAACATGGTGACTGTGCTTCTCCAAACATGAAGAGATCCCATCAGCATGAGTGTATTGGCAAATAGTGCCATCTGCAGCCTTAGGACCCAGTGCCGCATCCTGAGATCGAGTTTTTCTACCAGATAACTCCGTGACAGCATCATAGAGAAGAAAACCACTCCTGCAGCCACTGCAGCCTTTGCTTCAAGGGGCAGTTGCTTGAAGGAGATCATCTTTGCTTCCCGACCGTTCCCTTCTGTTCTGCAGAAGTCTCCAGTAGGCAATAATGTGGTTATGAAGGGATGCCTTGGGTCAACAAAGCCTGCAACCAGGAACCAGTATGAGCCGTTTTAAAATATTACATACATTCCCTTTTTCCCAGACTGCAATAAAGGATTGTTACTCTACGTACTACCCGAGATGCTGGGTCATGCAGAATCACTGTTACAAAGACACAGAGGAGATGTCCTGATGTGGAATAAATCAGACAACAGAAAAGACTGGATTCTGGCAGTCCCCTTCCAAGCTCCCTGCCTGTAGCCCTCTATGATTCCTCCCCCACCCTTTTTTTTTTTTTTTTCATATGCTCTTTTCTCATTAAGACTTCCTTATAGTAGATGGCAATAGATCACAACAGGGATGCAATGAGTCCTGGAAACAATGATTATAGCATTTGGAAATTTCATACATGTTCTGGGATTAAGCTGTTTCTGATATTAATTTAACGTATTTTCTCTTCTTCTTCCCAAGCAGTTGGCTCCATCTGAAAAGCAGGCATCACCCTACCTCATTCTTACCGAATGCAAGAGGTTCTACTAACACATGCTACAGCAGCAGTGAAATCCCCACTGGAACAGCTACCAGATGCAACTGTGGTCCCAGAAACTGCAGATGATGTATCAGCAGATATCCTTGCCTGCAGTTGCGAATCAGACTTCTCCAAAGCCCTGAAAATCAGTAGGATCAGTGAAACTCACATTGTGTTTTGCTACTCGCTTCCAGATCACTTCCACTACATGTACAGTTTCCAAGTCTCAACGCCTATTTCAGCATATCCTGGTCTAACAGGGATTAGTTGAAAAGGGATCAAAACACATCACACACTCTGTTTCTTTAGAAGGGAGCAGAGTCTACCACGTCTGCTCACAGATTACAAACAAACAAGCATCAATTATGTTTGAATTGCACCAGAATTCCCTGGTTTGCTTTGTATTTTGCTCAGAGTCACAGTGTTTCTACTAATGGATATTTCTATTTAAAATAAACCTACTGTTTCATTTTCATTGTAGATGAAAAAAGTTTGGATGGTCTTCTATAACACACAATAGAGATCATGTCTGGCATAACAATCATGCAGTGGCATATTGTTTATTTTCAACACACTTCCTGTCTCTCAGTCCACACTTAACTAGAGAAAAAGCAAGCAATCATTGCAGCCAAAAATATCTCAGAACTGGGACACAAAAGCAGCCTTGGGGGGCCCAGCAGTGAGCTTGAGCCCAGAAGTCTCCAAACTGCAGTTTGCCAGGTTGTTTATTTGTAGCATATACAAATGTGTTTGTATATATACATATATATATATACATATATATATATACGTATATATATATAGCATATACAAATAATGTTCTTTTTTCTTCTAAAAGAACATCAGCACCTCTGCGTTAACAGGACCCTGCTCTACTTTGAAGACAAGACCAAGTTTTAAAAGGACCCCTTTCCTCATTGCTTGTGTCAGGGAAATGTGGGCTGATAAGAGAAACTATGTCTGCCGCCCTCAGTTCCTCATGCTCTTGTATTAAAAAACTACTATTTTACACATAGGCCTCTACAGAAAACAAACAAAGGTAGGAAGGATAAGAGCATAAAAAATGCTCTACTGATCTACTGATCCAAGTCCATAGGTCCCCGAGATACCAGGCAATATTCTGTCTGGACAACAGCAAAAAGAAATGCTGTTTAAAGAAATGACATGAACCTGGCCACTATCTGTGGTCTGCTCCCTCATACTCCTCCAGCTGACAAAGCTGCTGCACTAGGGATGTTAGAAAGCAAATCCTTGCCTAGTCATTTCTGGCTAGGGATACATTTAAATTTGGCAAATCCATTTTTTTTTTGAATCCTGTGAACACTGTCTGCTTCTACAACCTCACATGGTAGGAAATTCTTGAAACTCACTATATATTTTTACAGTATTTAATCTGTTTTAAACAACTAATCTATTCAATCCCCCAGGACTGCTAATACTATCAAATTTGGTGAGTACTGGTTCTCCATTCCTCTTACCCACCACTCTTCAGAATTTTGGAAGGCTCAGCCATAACCCACACACACATTTACTGTCACCCATTCCACAGAGGTCCCACATGAGGCTGTGCTCCTTTTCATACATCTTTAACCTCCTGCGCACGATTCAACTGCAACATCTACCAAGGTAATAGCGACACACTGCCTCAAACTCGAGGCATTGAGCCACAAGACTGTCAAGACCAAGGATTTGTCCTTAGGCGGGGGTACGGGGACAAAGCGCCTACTACAGAGTCGACGAAGAACAGGAAAAACTCCTTTCCCTCCTCTCACACACTACAGGAATAGCGAGTTTTCCCACAGGATCTGCTAATGGGGTGTCGGCACCGGTCCCCGCACCGCTGCGGGCAGCTCGGCCAGGCCCTGCACTGCACGGCCCCGGGAGCGCAGGGAGCCCCGGCGCTGACCGGAGCACAGCTGGCACCTCCATTCCGGGCCGGGCACGACCCCGGCCATCCCCACACCCCGCCCCCCGCCGAGGGTGCCACCGCCAGCCCTTCCCCAGCTCCACACAGCCTGCCCGGGAGAAGGGCACGGACCCTTCCTTGCCCCAGCCCCGGGACCTCCGCCTCGGCGCAGCACAACCGCGGCACCCGCGCCCCGCTCGCCGCCCACGAGCCCCACATCGCTCCCGGTTTAACCAAAAAACGGACCGAGGGCGGAGCGCCTCCCTCCAGCGGCCGGGGGAGGCCCCTGCCAGCCCTCAGCCACTCCGGACCCCCACGGCCCCAGGTGCGCTTATGGGAGGGGGAGGCGAGGAGGGACTCACCGCCGCCCGGGGGAGCGCGGCCAGGGCGGCCAGCGGGAGCAGCAGCCGCAGCATGGCGGGCACGGCCAGGAAACGGCGGCGTCAGCTGACGGCTCCGCCGGGAAACGGGCAGCCCTCCTCCCGCCCCACCGGCACCCACGGCACCGCCCTCAGCGCCCTGACTCCTCCTGCCCTCATCTCCCACCGCCGCCCGGAAGGCTTTACCCCCGTGCAGCCCGTTGTCTGCGCCTGGCGCGCTGGGGCTAGGTGCTCTCCGTTCCCATGTTAAAGCACTGTCGTGCCCTTTCAGGAGCTCACGGCGGACTTTTGGATATAACCTCCAGTGTTGTATACGTCCAAGGATTGCTCCCACACAAAAGTTTCCAGGACAGAAAAGGTCTTGCTGGCCTTTACATCTCTCTCGGGCGGTCCGTCGTCCGCAGCGGGGCTAGGTGCTTTCCTTCCCGTGTAAAAGCACTGTCGTGCTCTTTCAGGAGTCCAGCAGCGAAATTAGGATACAACCTCCAGTACTGAATACATCTCCAGAGATTGCTCCCACACAAAAGGTGTCCAGACAGAAGGCTGGTTCTGGCCTTTAGCTCCCCGGGGCAGACGATCGCCTGCAGCATCACACAGGCTCCAGGCCCGGGGAACTTGTCCCAGCTCCCCGGACGGGATGACGGAACGCCGCCCCCACCACCTTGGCTGTGCAGAAAGGCCTCCCTCACACACCCATGCCAAGGAAACGCAAGAAATGAGTGATCTCCCAGTCTACAGGCCGGCGACAGAGGCGTGTAGGAGGCGCTGGAGGGACAAAAAGAGGGTGCGGAGATGGCCCTACTCTCACGTCTATCCGTGCTGCCAATTTCCTCCTTGTGGACGAGGATGCTTTGGAAGGAGGATGACAAAATCCAGGGCCAGGGAGGGTAAGGAGGAAAGGAATGGAAAAGAAAAAACAAAATGGAAAGGGGCAAAAGCAAGAAGGCAGTCCTCCCTGGCACTCTCCTATCCTGGTAGTAGCCACCTCTGCTTAACTTCCCAGCAAAGCAGTGGCCATGTGATTGGCAGTCTGGCTGTCCACTACTCCAGCATCTCGGAAGTCCTCCCATGTCCCCCAGCCTTGCTTCCACTGGCCATACACTTTTCCTTTTTCACCTTAGCTCCAGAAGATTCCACCTCAGCCAAACCAGCCTTCTACTTCAGCTGCTTGACTTCCAGAATTTTGGAATTGCCCACTCCTATGCTCTTCAGAGGTGGCACTTAAAAACTGACCATCACTGAGGGACCCTAGCATCTTCAAAAGGGGACCTCACTAACTAGTTCCCTGAGCAGCCTGAATTCTTCTTACTACATATCCAGAGCTGAAGTTTCACTGGCACTTTTCCTCCTGTCAGCAGAGATTTTAAACTTGATTGTTTCACAGTCACTGTGGCCAGGATGGTCCCAAATCACCACTTCATCCACGAGACCCTGTCTGTTAACAAGCAACAAATCAAGGAAGGCACCTTTCCTAGTCAGTCCCCATAGCACCTGTACCAAGAAGTACAGGTGTTTTAGGGATCTTCTGGACCTGTTTGTATCAGCTGTGTTGATCTACAGGTACTTCTTGATTGCTTAAAGACTAATTTGTTGGTGTCATCATCCTATCTGGGTGGCCTATAGTAGACTCCCACAATGACATCTGCTTTATTTGTTTGTCCCGTAATCCTCACCCGAAGGCTCACAGCTGTGCCATCACCATCTGGAAGCTCTGTACATTCCAGCCCTTTCATTATGTACAACACCATTCCTCCACCTTGTCTGCCCTGCCTATCTCTCCTAAAGAGCCTGTAACCATCCATCACAGCGCATCAGTCACAGGATTCATCCCCCCAGGTTTTGCCTATGCCAATGCTGGTGCATCTCTGGGACTGAGCCAAGACTTCTAATCTCCTCTTGATTGTTCCTTGTGCTGTGTGCATTAGTGTAGAAACATTTCAGGTGCAGTTCCTTGTACCCAGTGCCTTGTGTAGCCGACTGAGGACCTCACTGGCACACAGTCCCTCAAACTTTGGTGTGCCATCCCATTGCTCGTTGCTGGCGAGTCTGGTTTTATCCCTTTCCCCTGCACATTTATGCAGGCAAACATTCAGGAGTTAAAAGCCACTGTATGAACCAGCTACAGTGTGAGTAACAAAGGCAATAATTCTCCTAAAATAGTAGTTGGACCCGAGATCTTTCAAGTTTTTATATCCCTTGAGGACAGATGCAGGCAACAGAACATTTACTTTAAAATGAGTACTCCGAACTAGGCAAGCAGGCACAGACAGCTCCCAAATTAAGAATACACAGGACAGGAATGTGAATACCTAACAGGAATGAGAATGTTCAACACCAGCCTTTGGGTTTTTTACCCCCTGAACAGGAATTAGGTCTGATCTGTCTGTCCTTGTTTGCCAAGTGCCAAAGGCACCGTTAATGCCTTTACTATAAGAAAGTATCTCTGCCAAGCAAAAGAAGGCCAAGAGAGCTGAACCTCAAGGCCAGCGGAGCCAAACGCAGCTGAGCATCAAACAGATGTACCCACTCGGAAGAGCTTTCAGAATTCCACAGCCACGTGGTTTCTGGTGACACAGCCTGAAGCAGCAGGCTCCAAAGAAGAGCCACCTCTTGGCTCACAAGTTGTATTTTGTATGGACTTGGGCCACCAACAAGTGTGATAGATGAGGAAAAACTGAAGAATGACAAAAACTGAAACTAATTGTTATTTTTCCTCCTCATTAAAAAGTAGTTATGGTTATATGGTTATAAATGGTTATAAAACTATCTAACTTGTCAGCTTGCAGAATGGAACACAGTAACTAACAAAAAGAAAGCCTTTTAGTCAGAACAAGAAAGCCCTGATTTGGACTTACAAAGTCAGCATTATCATTAGTACCTTTTCTGAAGGGGAAAACCTTGTCTCTTTATCAAATGTCAAGTGCGAGAGCATGTAAACAAAACAAAAAAACCCAACACCCACCAAAACACACCCATACCCAAAACTCCATTTAGATTTTATATATATGTGTATCTCTAGTGTGTTTTTTCATAGGGAATGCCTCATTCTTGTATCTCAGCCCTCCCCTGCAGTGACACCTAATGGGAAAAGCACACTGAAATGTGGCACTACCAAAATACTTCTTGCTGTCCACTCTGCCTTCCAGTTATATCCATGCTTTACAGGACACAGGGCTTTTCTGCTGGCAGTAATTGCTGCTATTGCTAATGAATTCAGTGGTGAATTTAGTTAATTGCTTTTCAGAGACAGATAGGTGAATAATAAATTTGGCTTATTTCAGCTGTGCATGATCTAATAATTTGCCTGTTATTCTCAGGTTCAGATCCTCAGATGCCTCTCAAGAAATGGTTGTATAAAGCCTGTTTAAAAAGGCTTTTCTTGAACACAAGAAGGATTTTTACCTGATTCAGAAGCAAGTAAAGCCAGGCTGAGGTGGGTCGCCTAGGACTGTTGTTACTGACAGGTTTAACCCAGAAGGTTGTATTTTGAATTGTAGGGTACAATCCTGTTCTTTGAAACTGAGTATTTGCTGCCTAATGATAAAAGGACACCAGTAAAAGCCATTATTTGTCCTAATGTGTCATTACAAGGGAATGTTTAGTATCTCTGGTACCAAATTCCAGCAATATGCAAATAATGACAAAACATTATACTGTTCATCTGCGTGAAAAGTACAATTCTGCCTTTCAAGCCTTTTCTTAGAACCTTTTTGGAAGAGAAAAGTTTATTTTCTGTCCAGTCTCGCCTGAATGTGTGCCAGAGCCTACCTGGCACATTATGGTGTGATACACAGAGAGAATGGGGGAAAGAAAAACTACCAGATGGATTTGTTGTATATCCGTGCCTTAAACGTTTTACTACATTGCGTAGTACACATTTTACTACATGCTATAATTTTACTATGATACATAATACAAGATTGCCATTATAGATTCCTTCTGTTTTTCTCACAATAGGTTCAGGCTATGACTATTAGCCTGAAGCCAACACTAGTGTGTTGACTATTACTGTATCTGAAAAAAAAACAACAAACAAAACAACAAGAATTGAGGTTGAGTAATAAGAAAAAAAGTCAAGAAATACGAAGAGGAAGGGGAAAAGACTGAAAAAGTGGAAGAAAAACTGCTGGTGGTTTGTGCAAGATGCCGCTCCACCATAAAAACATCATCCTGTTCGCTATGAAAGGTGCAGTAGGTGCTGCCCACAGTTTTATTTGCTGCTTTGATAAACTTACTCTGTAGAATTACTTTGAAACAACAAAGCAGTATTTTGTAGTCAACACCATCAACAAAATGTGCTTTTACTCATTACAGAATTTGTTTTAAAGTGCTGGGACCCTTGCTGATCTAAATAAGATAATTAATTCCCAACTACTTACTAACATGAGGAACCCTGTTCACATTAAACTTGATGTTTCTGATTTTCAGGGATCTTCTGCAACATCTCAGTGCTCTGTAAAAGCACCTGCTGATTATATGGCTCTACACAGGGATTGCTGAAGCATACCCTGCCAGCAAACAGGAATTGGTTTCACAGCAATGTAGGTGTATATATACATATTTGTGGTAGAAACCGGGTAACTGTGTATTTTCAGTACTTAGTAATTCTGCACTTTAAACCTGTCCCATTTATGTGGGAGAAAAGTGCTACTACACTTAGGGTAGTGTAAATAATATTCTTTTCTTCCAAGTTCTGTGTGTGCAGCCCATCCTCACAGCCAAAACTAAGTGGGGTTTTGGCTATTTTTAGAAGTTCACCTGGGCAGGCTTGGGCTGGTGCATTTTTGGGCTGGAAGCTCTAATTGCCTGGGCTATTCAGAGAGTTTTCAGGATAGTTTTTTACTTTAGCTTTCTACCTTTCTGAAGAGAAGGAGAAATTTAAGGACTCTGTACTCATGCTGTAAATGGGAATAAGAATGCTGTTTTGTTTGCTTGGCATGGAAATTCCCAGGAATCCCTGTGTGTAGTTTACATAAGCACTAACCTGGCAGTCAGAGGCACAGGTCTCACTGATTTAGCTCGGTTGGTCAGAGCATGGTGCTAATAATGCCAAGGTTGTTGGTTCAATCCCTGTACAGGCCATTCACTTAAGAGCTGGACTTGATGATTCTTGTAAGTCCCTTTCAACTCATTCTGTAATCTTGTGGTCTTTAAAATATCCTGCTCATAGAGGACAGTGAATTGCAGCCACAGCCTCTCCTCAGCTGACCGTCTGAGGAGTTGCTGAACCTCAAATATAGCCTTCTTGGAAAGAAGCAGATTAATGTCCTCTTAACTGAGGAGTGGAAAATAGATATATTAAAAGTCAGATTTAATGTAAACACAGTGCAGTTTTCACTATGACAAAAGAAAACTTCTTGGTCAGCCTCAGCAGAGGGTATAATTGCAAGTTTTGTTCTGTTTCTGCAAAATCTTTCCAGAACCTGATCAGCACATCAAACTGGTTACATCTCTGCCATTAGTAAACACAATAAACGAGGAGCTTTAAAATCCATCCCAAGTTGTGCTTAATATTAAGCACTCCGAATTTAAAAAGAAGACATTTAAGAAATGCTGGTGGGTTTAATTTTCCTGCTTACTTTAAATTAACAAAGAAAAATGTGTTACACTTTCAAGTTCTCTTGGTGAACATGAAAGCAACATATTTGTAAGAAGAAGAGAGATGCCGAGTTTTGTAATGACATAAGCTGAAGGGAAATCCCAAGTTATCTCATGATGCATGCTGGTATTGCAAGAACTGACCACACTGTCTCAGTTTTTGTTTGAAAGGAGCTAACTGTGCATGGCACTGAGTGAAGGTACAAATAAGAAGCAAGTTCGGAAGAAATTTGGCAAATGGACAAACGTTCACACTGTTCTGCTTCCTTTCTCACCCTCAGGGGCAAAAAAGCTGCTGCTGTCAGCAACACTCAGTTAACAAATGGCATTTTACAGAAAACTAATGAACAAGATGAGAAGCTCCCTCTACTCTGATCTGGACATTTATCTGCTCCAGGGACTTTTAATACAGTGGAAATGGCTGTGTGAAGTGGTGGGATCCGATAATATTTTTACTTTGCTTCTAGGGAGAATTAAATTAAGTCCGATTAAAGTCACTTAAATCCTGAACATGAGGGCTCAGATTCTTGAAGGAGAGACCAAAGGATGTGAAGATCCTTTGCATCAGAGGCTTTGCCCATGGGCATGCCTTTACACTACTGAAGTTAATGTAGCTCTCCCAATGCTGAATCAGCTTGCATTACACCAGGGGCCAAACTAGCTTGGATTAGGAATAATTACCATAGATCCACTGTCAGGCAGCCATTTGCCAGCCCAGAGTAACTTGTACCTGATCCCAGAAACTATACCTGTGCTTTCCTTAGCAGATACCCTGGAGTTTAGCTGACACTACTTCCCCACTTCTGTTTTTCTACTGGAAGGGCCCAGGATGTGACAGAGGCCAAGTGTGTTATGGAGGTATCATCACATACAAACCTACACCTGTTTCAGGAAGAGTTTCAGGGTGACAACTAAGTATTAAAGATATGCAGACACGTTAGTGGTGGAGTGTGGAGCGACTTTCCCTTTGGAAGGAGATGCCACGCTGTTGACACTGGAGCATGGTGCCAAGTAACGGTGGAGCTCAACCCAAAACCTAACCCAAATAATTGTTTTCTCCAGAAGTGAAACTGAGCCTGAACTGCAATTTGAAAATTTCCTTGAAGTGTGAGTCGAACGAGCATCAGTCACAGCTGAACAACATCATTAAAGCAAAACCTCGTGGTGCTTGGACTTCCTGCAAAGAGAGGAACTTAAATCAGAATAATTTGCATGCCAGCTTACCAGGAAGAAGAAATAAGACGTACGACTTCATGTATTTATTAACCACTTCTCACTGCCTTCCTCTTCAAAATCTTTCCTGTCTCTCTTCTGGATGGTTTTCACCAGCAGGAACTTTATGTGACTATCTGCAGTCCTGTCCTGGGTCTCTCCACTTTCTGCAGCAGGAATAGCCTGGCCTTTCCTCTTGAAAGCAGTGTGCTTTCGTTTTGCTCCATTTTGCTGTTGCTTGCAAACCACCAGTTTTTGTGAGGCATGGTGCAGTTCCTGCTACCCTGGCTCCTGCTTGCTTGCAGCCTTGGTGTGCAGCAATGGGAAGCTGTGCCTGTAGGTCAGCCTGAAGTGGGTAGGACAAGACCCTCTTTTCTGTTGCAGCTTCCGCAGGGCACACTGGTGGCTGCCCAGAGAGACTCATTTTTTGTTCCAGCATTCTTTTTTTTCCTCCAGTGAAAGTGTTTTGCAGCAGGACACAGCCTGGGAGCAGCCTCTGATTTGCCCTGGGCTAGATGATGCACATGAGCAGAAAAATGATGGTATGGGACGTTGTCCTTTTGCTATTGAAAGAGCTTACCAGGAAAAAAAGAAAAAAAAAAAAAAAAAAGAAAGGAGACTGCCATCTGTGTTTGAGCCACATAAGCTGTGCAAACCACAGAGTAAACAGTCTGTGACAGGTCTAATCAGGCTGGGGTCCCAGGAGCACACACCCAGCTCAGCCTACAAAAAGCCCAAAGGTTAATTATAGGTTTAAAGAGCAAACATGCAGAGCTGTGGCTGCTGGGCACCACGTCCAGGCTGCCCCCCCTGCCCCTGCAGCGACTGTCCCGGTGAGTCATAGACTCATAGAATATTAAGGATTGGAAGGGACCTTAAAGATTATCTAGTCCCACCTCCCCCTGCCATGGGCAGGGACACTTTCTGCTAGACCAGGTTTCATGGCCTTTTTCAACCTAGCCTTGAACAGTGCCAGGGTTGGGGCATCCACAAGCTCCCTGGGCAACCTCTTCCAGTATCTCACCACCCTTACAGTAAAAAAAATTCTTCCAGCCTAAATTTCCCCTCTTTCAATTTGTACACGTTACTCCTTGTGCTGTCACTACAGTTCCTGACGAAGAGTACCCCTCCCACTTCCCTGTAGGCCCCCTTCAGATACTGGAAGGTTGCTGTGAGGCCTCCACACAACCCTCCCTTCTCCCAGCTGAACAGCCCCAACTCGCTCAGACTGTCTTCACGAGGGAGTCCCCCACCTCCTCCACTGTTTATGTCTGTCTTTCCCACGGTCAACCTCTGTGGAAAGGAAACAGAATTCCAGTCACCTTTTTTTTTTTTGCCACTCAACTGACCCCATTACAATGATCTTTTCAACTGCAATTTAGGGTAGGTCTGACAGCTAAAATAAAATGACATTAAAAAGCCCCCTGGGGATGCACAGCTCTGCACTCTTCAGCAGATGCTACGACATGTTAGAAGTGGGTATGGGGAGAAATCAGCAGCTCACTGACCGCCTGTGCCAGCCACAGTCACAGGGGCTTTTACTCAACAGGCAACAAGCAGCCAGAGGGAAGCCAGAGCATGAACATGGGCCATTTCTCCATGGAGAAGGTTCGGCTCTGTCTGGCTTCTGCTGTGGCGAGAGGTTTGGCTCTGCAAGGCGGCGAACTTCTGGTTTGTTACACGACCTGCTTTTGAAGGGTTCTGGAGGGAAGGACTGTGCTATTTGAAGGTCCTCAGTATCACCAGGCTTCATCCCCAGGTACTATCACAGACGGGCTGGTGCAGAACATGGTGAATACTTGGGTGCTTGTGTTTGACATCAAGCCTGCAAAGCTCAGCTACCTTTTGTGATGGTAGACTGATTAGAAAAGTAATCTGCAGCATAAAAACCCAGTATTTACTTGTTTACTGAGGCTTAGGTTTCCCAAGCCCACAGCAATGAGCCCTGTGCCTAAACTCAGAATCTCAGAATATTCTGAGTTGGAAGGGACACACATGGATCATCGAGTCCAGCTCTTAAGTGAAAGGCCCATACAGCAGTCAAATCCCAAACCCTGCCATTATTAGCATCACGCTTTAACCAACTGAGCTAACCTCAGGGTCACAGTTGAGAAAGAGAAGTTGCAAGCAGAGGTTAATCAGTTGCTGCAGAGGATGCAAATATTTAAGATTGCAAGCCACCTTAGAGGCAGGTGCTTTTCCTTATTAGTTGCTAAATATTTAAGAGGCACATTTTATTTTTTTCTCCTGAATCTTTTTGAAGATATGGTGCTTTCAGATTGCTCCCTTCTTACATGTGCACACTGGGGAGTCTACAGCTTGTTAAAAATGAGATTGCAGTGACTGTAGTACATCAAAGGACTTAATCAGCACAGTGCCATAGAGAAGTTGAAGACCTAAAGAAGGATAAATGTAAATCTGTAAAATGGAAATAGCTAAATAATTCAAATCAGTAACATCAATTTCTGTGTGGTTTGTTCACCTTCCGGCCAGAGTTGTTTCACAGACTTGAGGTTTTTATTAAGGTAGAAGAAGAAGAGGAAGAAAGAAAAAAGTCACAGTCCTGCTTCAGAGCTGTTCTAAATCAGTTGTTTTCCTTCATCTATCCTCTCCAGGCTACGGGGCCTCCTTCAAGACTGAGTAACGATCTGTCTGAAGATGGCAGCTGCAAGCATAGTGAGTATACAGCTATGTTACTGTTCATCACTCTTTCCCTCTCCCCCCTCTTTTCCTCCATTACTTTTATGCCTCTTCCAAACCAGTGGTCCCATTCCACTGTAGCAGTAAAATGAAGCCTTCTTCCCCACCTCTTTCCAAGTTGGGCATTTTGCATTTTGTTAGGTATTTGTTATGTATTTTATTATGTATTGGTTGCTAATACAACCATGTTTTGAATGATCTGACAGAGAAAATGCTTTCACCACCTGCCATTGTAATAACTGAAGTTGGCTGGAGGTGGTGAACTGCTCTTTTGTAAAGAGTGGGTTTATTCAGTGGGTCTTTTTTACAAGTCTCTGCTGTGCTGAACGCTTCAAGCAGTCTGAAACGCACTGTTTCCCTGGCAGCCTTTGCACTTTCCCATTTAAATTGAATATGTTGGGCATTGTCAAATGCATCTGGTGGAGAGGGGCAAATGCATGCTTTGCTGGGCCTCTCAACACAAATTTACCAGATGTGCTATTGCAGGTCACCCTCCCTGGCAAGACCAGTCTGGATTACTACAGGAACGACAGCACGGTGCTGTTCCTGTGTGGAAACCCAGTGAACAACACAGACTTTATGTGCGACAAGGGGCAGGTCAGGCAGTTCTCTCAAGCCTTCCTGCCTGTGTTTTTCTGGTTTATCTTCACTGTGGGCACAGTGGGAAATGCCTTGGTCGTGCTTGTCTATTGCAAATACCACTTCAGGAGAAGCATGATGGATCGGTACCTGCTGCACCTGGCCATTGCAGACCTGCTGCTCCTTTTCACCCTCCCTTTCTGGGCCAAGGCTGCTTCTGGTGGCTGGATCTTCAAGGGCTTCATGTGCAAAGCCGTCAACAGTATGTATAAGATCAACTTCTATGGCTGCAGCTTGCTTCTGACCTGCATCAGCTTTGACAGGTACATCACTATTGTCCAGGCGATGAAAGCTAAAACTTCTAAGCGAAGGTGGCTCCTGCGCAGCAACCTCATGTGCTTGGCTGTCTGGCTGACAGCGATGGGCCTGTGCATCCCAGAAATCATATACAGCCAAACCATGCAGGTGGGTGACATAACAGTTTGCAAAATTACATACCCCCCGAACGTCAGCAGGATCTTCAGGGTTACTGTCCTGGTCTTGAAAGTCACAATTGGGTTCTTCTTCCCGCTCCTTGTCATGGTTATTTGTTATGCCCTCATCATCAAGACCCTCCTACAAGCCAAAAGATCCCAAAAACAGAAGTCGCTGAAGATCATCACCATGATCATCACGGCTTTCCTCCTCTCTCAGTTCCCCTACAATATTGTTTTGCTGGTCAAAGCCATCAGCACCTACACCGGGGCAGTGTACAGCTGTCAGGCTGCCGACCGGCTGGACATCGGGCTGCAGGTCACCCAGAGCATCGCCTTCCTCCACAGCTGCCTCAACCCCTTCCTCTACGCCTTTGCTGGTCAGCGCTTCAGGATGGCGCTGGGCAGGATGGTGCAAAGCAGTGGCTGCTGCCGAAGCAGGGACCAAAAGCAGTTCTCCCCTGCCTGCGACAGCCAGGAGCACAGCTCAAACTGGTCCATTGGCATGCTGGGGAGGCAGCGGGTGAGGAACTCCCTGATCCTTAGCACTCACTTGACCTCCTCTGTTATATCCCCTCCTTGCAAAGTCCTCTTGTAAGTTAGTCCTTACTCTCTCCTCTCCAGAGGAACACGAAACTCTTTGGAAACCACCTGTGTACTCAAAGACTGTCCCAGAGGAGCAGAAAGGGTTGGTGGCCTCGTCCTTGACGTGTGCGACCCAACCGAGTGTTGCTCGCTGAAAGGATAGGAAACCTTTGGCAGAGGGCAGCAAAGTGGAACCATGCTTGCCATGAGCAGAACTGACAGAGGACAAAAGCTATCTTTGTGACAGCTGTAAATAGCTGGCCCATCTGCAGCTCAGACCACAGCCTGAAATAACAAGTCTTACAGGGAGGTGATAAACCTAGTTATGGCAGCAACAGAGGCAGATAAAGCAGGATGAACCACTCATCCTGCCCGTGGGAAGCAGCTGGAGGGGGTTCAGCCTTCATTTGCTGTGGTGCCAGGGTCTCCTGTGGAAGTGGCCAGACTCTGGTGCCCTGCCAGACTTCTATACCAGATCCTCTCCCCTGTAAAGGGGAATGGCCTTTAGCTCAACACTGGTTTATTGCAGTGGGCAAATGCTGCTCTCTGTGCCTGGGCAAATGCAACTCTTTTTGGCTGCTCAGGTGTGTCTTCTTGCAAAGAAAAGCCAGTTGTCTGTGTTCATAAAGTGGTCATTGCAGAATTTGATCTGCCTTTCTCCAGTAGTTTAGCTGTGTGATATCAGGTGAAATTGGGTACAAGTTATGCTATGGCTCCTACTTTGGTACTGGAAACAAATCACACCTCACAGTAAAAATTCAAGGGTATCAGAGACATTGCATTATCTGTCCCAGGGGTATGTTCTGAATGGTGCAAAGCTGTAGTAAACCAGAACACAAAACCCAAACCCGTGGTTCAGCTGACTGCCGGTTATGCGCTGGTATCTTTGCTAACAGTGACAAAATATATTTAGCCTGGTGCCAGTAAGACAGAGCACTATTAAGTGTCAGATTTAATGGCATTTAGAATGAGACTTCAGGTCGGCAGAGGCAGCAGTTCCCAAAAGTGATGTGCTGTAATGCACCCCACAACTTCTATAGGACATTCAGGGTGCTGGTGTTGGTGTTGTAACAGTGCCTGAGGCCACAGGACATCGAGTGTCCACTGCCCCTTGCAGGGACGTGGCATGGCCTGTCCTGCCTGACTGCAGCCTCCACTTCCCAGTCTTCAATATCAAGTCATGGTGCTCAGGAGGTTTTGTTTTAAATAATCTCGTTTAACCTAGTTTGCCTTCTGGTTAATTATTTCTTTCAGGTAAAAAGTGGTTTCATTGTGCATTTATCATTAAAGAGTGTTGATAAACACAAGCTTTCTGTGTTGTTTGGCACTGCTTTTCTAGCTAATAGGGTACATCTAAGCAGATGGGGTTCTAGTTCTATATACATTTATTGGACTTTAAAATATTTTTTTACCTTTTCCTTAGGAAAAAAAAATGGTCTAAGATGTATATATCTTTTACTATATGGGCAAGAAGCGTTTTGGGGGGTTTTGCAATCTGTATTCAGCAAAAAGAAGCTGAAATTCTGCTAAACAAAGGCACTGTCACATATCCTGAGATGATGAACTGGTTGTTTCTTGCCCACACGTCCTTCCCAGGTTTGGATCCATATACATGACCTATTTCCAATGACAGGATTTACCTGTCTCAAAAAAGGCCACAGGAAAGCTTTGCTAACAGCATTTACTTCACATATCTAACCCTTGGGGTGCAGCTGAGAACTCCACAGGCACCAGCAGGTTTAGGCTTCTGAGGCGAGGGGTAGGGTGGAGTTTCGGGAGGGAAGGCAGGTTTTTGAGGGCAGGGGAGGAGGGAGCACACTGGGAGCGGATGCTTTCCCATAGCAGCGCTTCCTATGGCTGGGTTCTAGGGTGCTCCTAGCCAGAGGTTGCTCCTGGCTCCAAAAGAGCCCTCAAGTTATGCAAACAAACAAGTGTGCAAACCTTAGGGGCTGCCAACCTCTGGTCTTGTCTGGGGGCCTCAAGCTCCTGTTCCCTGCATAGCATCTCACCAGCCCTGGGAACTTTTATTTTGTGGCCTTCTCAGAGGAGATAAAAGGTTTTTCACTCCCCAAAACGCCATGGGAAATATTCATGCTTGATCAGCGAGTGAAACTGCTGAGGGTGGTGAAGCGACAGTGAAATTGGAGTGGTTTGGGGTGACGGGGTCATCCCTGGGTCATGCACATCCTGCTCTGAATCAGGCTGCTCCCTGCCACTTTGCCAGGGGGAGCTGGGGGCCCAGCCCCTCTGGGGTGGGTTTTCCCTCATCGAGCTTGTTCCACCACAGCTGCCTGCAGTCCAGCAGCTGCTGGTGGCTTCCGAGGCTGTTGGTGCCACATGTATTCGCAGGAAAGCTGCCTACCTACGGGCCCTCTGGCTGTAGCCTCGTTGCTGGTGGGGTCCCTTGTTGCTGGCCACCACAGAGCAGGGACTCAGTCATGGAAATGTTTGCTGTCATTACCTCCTCTTCCATCTGCTGGAGGCCTCCATCTGCCAGCATGATAGCTCTTTGTAGTCAAGCCTTCCTGGGGCTCCTGTGTCCCTCTGCCCTGATGTTTTAGTTAAATTTATCCTACCAAAATCACTCTCATGCCTCACTAGCCTGTCCCCAGTTTTCAGCTGATACATTTTCCAGGAGGGGAGTTTTCCCTGAAGGCAAAGGGTGTTGCCTTTCCTGCCCCTGTCCCCTCACACCTCCTGTGGGACACTGCTCATGCCTTACCCACAGCTCTAGCAGGATGGTCACTAAGCAATTGTTGGGAGAGGCCTGAGATCTTCCATGCCTTGGTTCCCCTCTCTCCTTTTTAAAGATGTTTTTTCATAGATGTCCCCAGTTTTGGGTTGTAGTCTCCTCTGCTGTCGCTTTTCTTTAAAGGAGCAGCTTGACTCTGTCTGCCCTAAGTGTTGTCACCCGGGGACTGCGGTGCAGGCAGTCACGTAGCACAGCACCCCGCTGCTTGTGGTACAGGGAGAGGAAGCTGGGAGAGCCAATAAGAAACTTTCACTCTCCACAGGCAAACCTGCCTACCTGATGACTGCTCCTGCCCGAAACAGACATGCTTAACAAAAGCACCTCTTCCAGAGAAGAGGGAAGTGATGGAAGAATGTGAGAGTAAGGCAATTAATGCTTCAATCGTCACTCAAGTGATGAAAAATTAAGTCAGCCATTGGTCTGAGTTCAGTATGATGGACCCAAGTATGCTTTGAATCCATCACCCTTTATTTAACTGAACAGATATGGTGGTGCCCCGTGCCTTCAAGTGCTGCCTGATTTTTCCAAGTCTCCTGGGCCATATGTTTTTAAACCTTATCTTGTACGTTATCTTTCAAAGCATCCCCATGACACTTCAAGGACTAATGCAGAGGGTACTGCTGTCTTGTGGCAGCTTCACATGTTCCTCACAGCAAAATAGAAATATAAGGCAGAAGTGGGGTCGGGAGGGTCTTGCCCCTAGCACCAAGGAAGGGAGGCAGTAATCAGTATGGATAAAAATGGATTATTGGAAATGTGCACAAGGGTTTTCAACGGCTACAGCCTGCCCTGCAGAGCTGATGTACAGCAAGGTGTAGGCACTTACACGTGTATCGTGTATTTGTAAAACTTAGTCTTGGCAGATCCCTTGTACTCCAGATTAGGCTTTGCTGGAGACCCTGGCCTAGAGAGAAGCTTCTGAGTGTGGAGCTGGGACTTTATCACTCCAGCAGGGATAAAGGGACAATGTGCACTACCAGGCAACAGCATGAATTTCCCTCTCTGATGTTTCTGCAGAGCAAGATAACTCTAGACTTAAGCAAAATCAGGAATATTCCTAAGACGCATGCAGTATCTAAATTCTTCACCTTGTCTTTGAAAATAAAAGGCTGCTTTGTGTCATCCTGTGGAGATACTCCTGGAGATTCTCTGAGACTTCTGTTTGTAATTGTAGCTTTGAAATGAGGGATGGCACAAAATGAGGATAACCTTGAATTCCATATTTTAACTTAATAAACAAGTAATAAAAACAAAGCTTGAGGAAGATGGGAAGAAGAAGGAAGATTTCACAAACACAAATCAGTCTGAAACATGTCACGTATATTCCTGCTGGAGTGTGGGGACAGGAAGCATCGCAGCCTCCACACCAGCAGCAAACTCCTGTGAGGAAACAGAAATAGCAACAACTGGTGGTGATGGGGCCTGCTGTCCTCCTGACCCATCCGGATGGCCCCAGCAGCTCAGGTGAGCCTGTGTGTTTACCACGTGTACCAGGGCTGGGATTACGGATGCAAACACTGAGGTGACACCCAACGAGTGACTGTGACTCACACAGCACTTCTTGGCCTCTCGCTGCCACACCACATAACCCGGGCACACAGACCCAGCTGGGACCTGGGGAAAACCAGATGGGAGCCCTAAGCCGAAGGACCATGCTGCTCACTGTCAGGGACTGTACTATCTCTGAGGACCGGCTCACTTACCCCTTAAGGATCTCCACTGTTCCTCTGTTGTGCTGTACAGATGTGGCCTTTCGCCACTACTTGTCAAATGGTTGAAAATCTGTTTTCTATTTTCCTTATTTTGTAAAAGCTTTTCCGGCTCAGAAGTAGACCATACAATCATCAGATTTATCTTCCGCACAAAGCTATCTCTACAAGGCAGGAAAGGGACACACATTCACAACGATAAAGAATTTTATTTTTTAATTCCTGAGGTTAAAAAAGGGAAAAAAAAGCATCAAGAAACATTCCAGTACACAACCGTCTACATCTCTGTAACTGTACAGACACTGGTATACATAATTTTTCCCATATCTGGAGCAGGAAGTTTGATGTGAACAGGGTTTGCAATTCTTTGGCAGTTAAGACCAAAAGATGCTTCTGAACAAGTTACAACCTCAGTGATTTAGCATGATTAAAACTATAGTGCAATTTCAATTTTGAGGAAGGAGCAAAGTCAGGCTTTTGTAGCTTTGCTATTTTGTAACATGGTACGTTCTCGTGCAATACATCTCTGTCATTTGTCATTAAGAAACACTGAGTAAAGGAACACTGTCATTTTCTTAAAGAAACTACATTATTTCCTTCACATAAACCTCTGCATAACAAAAAAATCTCACCCTCCAAACCTTACCCTTTCCAGTACCCAGGAAAATCATCCAATTGCTTATGCTGACTGCAGTATATAACCTCTTTGTCCTAGGAGTGAGACACCCCTTCAATTAACTTCATGATCAATTTTAAATATTTCTTTTTCTCTTAGTTGCATTCCTGCAATTAACAAATTAAAAAGCCCAATTCAACAAATCACCTGAGCACCTGTAAATAAACACACTTTTCAGCATCACTGGCACAGCTCACATGAACAAATGCTTTATCAATGGAGGTATAAGGTGCTTGAATGAAATAATCTCTTGCACAAACCTGCACTTTTGTGAAGTCCTTCACTGGGTTTCCATGGCTCCAGTAATAAACTGTCAGTGGCATTCAAACAAAAGGTCAGTACTAATGTCATGTTGTTTACTATCTTCTCTGCACAGCCTCTTCTCGCTAGTACGATGGGATTCTTGTTGTTGACCAGCTGCACTCCTGTACCTTAACATCCTGAGTATTTCATCATTTGAAACTTCTTCTCCTTAAACACTCTCCTTGGTTAGGAGCAAACCTTTTGATCTTTAAACTACGGGTTCTGGCTTTCACTCTTAGTCCTCTTTCAGAGAGAAAAAAAAAATGCATAAAACTACTCTCAAGAGATAGGAAAACTTGAAGAGAAGGTACCATAAAGACTCAAATGCTAAATGAAAACAATCCAGGGGTTTTATTCCCCTCCTTCCAAAAATATGCTTTAGCCAGTCTCAGGACTGTCAACATGAAAGACCTTCAGGGAAACATCTAGCTTACTAGATGGAGACAATTACTTGAAGAATTACATAAACAGTGGCTTTAAAATATTTGCCACAGTATGAAAAAAGTGTTAAGAACTGGATGTGAAGAGGAAATGAAGAGGCAAGGCTGTCAAATAATTTTGAATAGAGAGACTTCAAATACTTTTGAACAGAGATGTCATATTTTGGCCCAAGATACTTGACAGTGTCCCTTTACCTTCCATTTGGCATTTTAAGAAAGATATCCCAGTAAGATTAGTATTCTACCTAAGAACAGCAAAATGCTTTTAAAAACCACACCTAAAAGCTTAAAGGAAAACTGCAGCAGACTTCAGTAACAGCTCAGTGAAATTGCATAGCATATGGTACACAGTACTCCATTTTTAAGCAATAAATAAACTCTTCTTGATTAATTAAATATAAAATGTAGCTTCAACACTGAAATATGCCATAATTCCTGAACCGATCCATGTGCTATTTATGGCCTGTTTATTGCCCACGTCCATCTCTTGTCCATCTCATTTTCATGCACACAGCCGAGTAAGGGTTTAATTGCACTGTACTCCTCAGGAGGAGGAGTAAATCAGCTCGTACTTTGCACTGCCCCCTCTGCCTAGCAGAGGCTGGGGGGCACACCACTGGTATGGGCAAGAAGGCAGCTGAAGGGAGGGGAACACCATCCATTAACCAGACACCTAAACTCTAGGTGCTCCATGAAAAGTAGTTATTCTTCCACAGTCTTTTTCAAGATCACTGCATTTATATATTGTTAACAACTGGAACAAATGATAAGCAACCTTTAGCTTTATCTGCAATTATTTTCTTTCCTATGATCATAAATTTCCCTCTTACCTCAGCTGCTACTAAGTAAATGTCCAACACTTGTTTTTTCATCTCCATCTTTTAAACAACCAACCAGTCTTTCGATGTCAGAAAACCCTTGTGGGTAATCGATTAGACCAGCAACACATAAACACCAGCTGGACTCTCCTGACTTTCTTCCCTAGTCAAGCTGATCCTTCTAATTCCTTGCCCTTGCTTTTATATTTACAAGTTTGACCTTTTCCCCTCCCCTAAACCATTTGCTTCAGCTGGTGCTTGCCCCTTTTTCTTCTTTACTATTATGTTTTACTTTCTGTCTCTCACCATGACCCATGTGTATCAGCTACAGCTGCCACCAGATCTCTACAGGGTTCCTGACAGGCTGTGCTGGCCTTCTACCAACTGTTGCACTAAAACCTTCCAGGTCTGAGGTTTCCTTGGGAGAAAAATGACATGGGAAATCAGATACACCTAAAGTAATGAAGGGGGCTGGCTGAGAGAAAGAGCTTTTCTCCTTTATCCTACCAAATGTTTTGCCATTCCATCAGAAGACAGGATTTTAAAACCAAAAAAAATCTGCTTTCAGATATTTTGACAATAGGATAAAATTCTACATAGAAAGCAGATGGTTTGCGTAGAAGTTCTGTATAAATGAGAACCCTGTCTTCCCTTAAGAGGCAGTGTTTACAGCCAGCTCTTTCCCCAGATGCAAGATGGAAAGTTAGCAGTTGGATACAGCAACTGCAAGGGTTAGGAAAGGGAGAAAATACACTAACACTGGGTGGAGAGCTCAGCAGGCCTGGACACGCATTCTGTTTGGATGGACATTTTGAGACCAGTTCAAACATTATTGCTGCCTTCCACGTGGTCGAGAGAGAGACACTGCTGATGTCCTCAGAAACTGTGCTTTCCTATGACTGCTGATGACTAAGGTGCTAAGGCAGGAAAAAGGAATTTTCCTCTTCCTAATATCACACGGTGAGCAGTACTTTACAGAGGATACTCCTTGTTCTGCCACTGGTACCCACTGTAAGAATGGATTGACGTACAGAGTATGGTGAGTGAAATGGAAGGAGTTGCTGCTTCATGTTGTGCTGTTTTGTAACTGGTAGTGACAAAGCATTTGTAAAAGCCAGTTAAGGCTCACCAAATCTTAGCCCAGAACGTAAAAAACTCCTATGTTTGCTGTCTATAAACTTGGAAAAGATAAAAAATTCTAGATGTGTTGCAATATATGCCTGTGAAAGCTGAAGTATTGCATAATTGCTGTTCTGACTGTAAGAGCAGCAGAACAGAAATGGTTATGTTTACTCCTCAGTGAAGAGGTCAAAAATAGACTTTTTTCTTTAAATTTCCTTTTGAAGGATATTTTTGGAAGCAAAATAATTCAGTAACTCGGCAGAGAATTTCAGTTTGCATTTAGACACCCACACACTTATTTTTCTCCCCACTGAAAAAAAATTGATTATTATTGACCTGTTAAATCAAACATTGGCTTTTCAGCAATCTGTACACAGTACAGAACCATTAGTGTTCCTGAAAAGGCTTCCATTTTTTAGTGTATACATCTCTTCTTAAGTGCATTATAACTGTTGCATAGTTTCAGAGTCTTCAAACACAGTGGTAATCAGTCTGCTTACATGTACATAAATAATATAATTTCTTAAAAATTTAATTAAAAATAACACAGTATAGTCAAGGCTATGGAAAATCACTTCCATCATAGATGACGGGTCGCTCAACAGCCAAGTGATAAAATACTCTTTTTGAGATAAACCTGTCAAGAAAGAAGAGAGAGCAAAAAGATCATGTTAGCTGAAGTGAACTAGGCAAGAAGCCTTAAAAGTGTATTCAGTCTTTCAGTTTATACTCAGGTAAAAAAATTGACTGTTGTAAAAAAAAGTCTGCCTGTGCAAGGCTGTTAATAAGATGACAATCCTGACCAAACTGTCTTGCTTACTTCTGTTTACCTTCCCAGAAGTGGAGACAGAAGAGTGGAATTCTGCTGTGGGGGCAGAAAAACCCAAACAAGAACAAGAACCAAAACTCGACCTTGAAGATCTCTTGGCCAGTTTCTCATACTTACTTCTGAATGGAGGAATAATGATATATCTGATCAGTTCCACGGTCTCTAAAACAAAGCTTATTTCACCTTTTACACCCACCTAGGACTTACCTAGAGAATGTGTTGTCAAATATCAGTGTGTAGATTCCAGGGTTTCTGACTTTCACCTGTCCTCTGATAGTTTCCTTATGAGAGTTGCAGCGAGTCATAGGGATAAGAACCTGGAATTGAATACAAATCAAAATGAAGCTTGCTATTTGCCTTAAAAATTGACATTTGCCTTCAGAAAAGCATTTAGACTTCAGCCATCTTGAAACTCCCAGAGTGCATATATGCCTGCAAAACTAATTATTTTAAGTGATGAGCATTAAAACCTCACCCAAACTAAAATCTCACAGTGAGACATCTGATAATCTCTTTACAGCAATAACCTATAAATCACTGCTTTAGAGACAGAATCTTTTAAATGTTAATCTAAGCAACTTTACTAACATCAGCTGGTGCTACCTTAAGTGCATATATTGAAGAGCAAGACTTAGCTAAATATATCTTTTCATATATGCTTTTATACTCCCTGTATTATAAAATAAGCTTTCTCAGCAAATCCTAATTATCCGAGCTTACAGCAAAAGTGTGTGTATCTATGATTGATTCTATGTGTCTTCCTGTAAAACCCTAGCACAGCTGTCAGAAGAGCAGCTGACATAGATCAAGAATGACCCTATAAAACTCAAAAGTTATATCAAATAAATGTATCAAGACAAAAGCGACATTCACACTTCATTTGGCTTTCAGATTAGGAGATATTTTACATGGACTTGGTAACCACAGAGTGAATTAACACATGCTATATAAATGTCTTATTCCCCTAGTAAATCACAGCTGTAGAGTTCCCCCTACCATGGTGGCTTAAACCAGCAGCTGCCTTGTCTTCAGTAAAACTCTGCAATTACTTGAGTAAAATACATTCACTTAATCCATAATCCTCATGATACATGGACAGCACATATAAAAACTGGTACCTTGGTCACTGGCAAATCAATTTTAAACACCACATAAGCTTTGTAAGAAATGTAGATAACCTAAGCAATTTATGTTTCCTTATGGCTCACGCTCAAGAGCTGGCAAATTGCCCCTAAAGAGCTTACAAATTAACTAAGACTGAAAAAGGGGAAAAAAAGAACTTTGCAGGCTTGGAACTTCCAGTTTTGTTTAATTATAGTGGGTGAATTTCAGATGCAACCAGTAGAAGCTATAGTGATACTTGCTGATTCCTTTAGGCAGCTGACATACAGTCTCTAAGGCAGTAAGGAAACAAAGCTCTTACTTTGCACTGATCCAGTGGTGTGTCTTCAGATTCTTGGTAGACAACACTGAAGGATATGCTTTTGGGGTCTGATGAAAAGATCCAGCTAATTGTTAGCCCCATCTCTGTAACAGTGATGGGAATGATACTGTAAGTGCTGGATTTAATGAACAGCTCTCTGTTGCTCTCTCCAAAGTTTATGATCTCTTCCACTGTAAGGGGTATTTTGATCCTGTGAGTGAGAAAAATACAATTAATGAAGAGATCCAGTCCACTTACTCAGACAAACCCACTTATCACTTTTTTTAATTTTGCATTTATTTGGGGCAGACTCCACAGCATACTTGGGACAGGTCCACAAGATGCATGAAAATTCAGCCTTAGAGGAAGGCAAAAACTACAGAAAAGCTGACTGATATTAAGAACTTTCACTGCTCTGGCAAATGTGAATTTTGTTAACTTATTTATTTCATTTTGACTAAAGAAAACCAGTGCTAGAATAGACTTTTAGAGGCACTACAATAAAAAGGGAGTTTGCTGCCCTCTACTGTTCTTTTTAAACAAAAATGTAAACAAAAAATAAGTTACCTAATTTATTCACCTTTCGAACTATCATTATTACAGGAAATGGGGATCAGGAGTACAGAGGGGATGGATGGATGAAATGTGAATAGCAGCTCTGTCTAGATCCTTAGAAGCATTTAATGCTACATCGTGGTCTATTTTACCCACACAAGCTGTAAAAAAGCTGACTCATAATACTTCCAATTGAAAAGGAAGTTCTTAGCACCTACATGAAGCATTATCTAGGTGCTAAAGTCCTAAAGCATTATATGAGCAGGCCTCATTCTGATATCTATTTCAGCCTGCAAACAGGTCCAACCAGCACTGCACTGCCTGACTTGTCCCTGCAGTCTCTTTCAGAGACTGCTAGAACTGCAGAGCCCTCTAAGCCCCCCTCCTATTTACAGTACCTCCCTTCTAAGAAAGGAAGATTTTCTGATGTGATGTGGACCTACATCTTTCCTTCTCATTCTCCACTTGCACTAAAGTCTTGTAGGACTAAAGAGAGAGGACATGGCTCATTGCTGCTTCTCTGTGTAGTTGAGTTATACTCTCTCATCCTCCTCAGATCAACTTCAACTGTAGGACACAGGGGATCAGCTCTTCCAGGAGCCTGCAAGAGTTGTGCTCACATAGCTGATATCTGATCTCAGCCTTTATTCTTTCAGCCTGGAAGTAACAAAACTGTTCTGCTTACATGATTTCTCCTGACTTCAACAAGCATATCTCAGCATCTTGAGCAAGTTGCCACTCTTCAGATTCATCAAAGGTTGAAGAATTACATGTACTGTTTCTAGAACAAGGAAAAAAAGGAAAATCATGATTGTCTGAACAGTATGTGGTCAAATACCATCTGCATGCTGATGCCTTCCTAAAATAGAAACACTTTGATAGTCCTAATACCAAATTCTAGGGTTCTCATTTTGCACATTCTAGTGACAAAACGGCAGCCCTGTTTGCTCACCACTGGGCACAAACATGAAACTTTCCCATCCTGGTTTCAAGAGCTAAGAAGAATACATAAGTAGACCCAAAACATCTCTTCTGCAATCATAAGATAAATTCACTATTGAGAACGCTGTCAGGTTTTAGAGATTCCCTGGCAGGTGGAAACTTCATGGAGGGCAGACACAAGCACAACAGTCCACACTTGTCTCTGAATCAAACCTGGCAAAGGGATAACCCTGGAGTTAATCTGTGAGGTGTTTTAGCATATAATCCATTTCCTAACTCTGACAATTGCACACAAAACATATTTTATCACTGTAGAATCGCTACCATCTTCTTTCATACAAGAAATAATGTATGATTTGAACACAAATACACTAAAGAAGCTGCTACGAGATGACAAAGCAGGATGTCTCCTCCACACCATGATGTGTCCAGAAGAGCAGAGGAAAAGGATGGAAGAACCTGCTATCCACTCCTTACCTCCAAAAGGGTGTATGGTCTGGGTGACCAATGGAGTAGCATCAGTTAGGAATTACAGGGCTGGACACAGGGAGTCGGATGAGTTTGAGAGTCAGTAAACAAATGCTGATAGTTTCCAAGTAAGTTAGAGCTTCTCTAACTAGCTCTTGTTTTGCTTCTCAGCATTTCAGCAGGTTGGTAACTGAGACAATAAGGCTGCCATTCGCAGAAAAAATGCCAAGGATTCTTATATACAAGAAACCAGCTGGTCAGTTCCTTCCAAAAACCAGTGTAATCTAATAAAATGTAGTATCATATGCACTTCTGAACTACCAGGTGTAATCACGCTGCAAAAGGGCATAATTGCCATACTTGCTGTAGAGCAATTCTCAAAAGTACTGCACAGTTTAGCATTTTCTTTTAAATCCAATGGGACATTTCTCCATAAGAGCAGGAGAAAATATCTCCAGGTAACAACTCCTTTGGCTTGTCACTCACTAGCAGCATCTGAATATACTGTGGCAGCACATGCAACCAGGTGTAAGCCTAGTGTAGTGGCATTATTGGTTGGAAAGATGAAGAATTTACTTTTATGACTGCAAATTAGGATGCACCCACTGTCTACATATTTCCTGAAGTCAAAGCACTGTTACCTGCAGAATTCATGCTCTATTATGCCTGTTTTCTTATTCCTGTAGCCCCTTGGATAGCTTTTGACTTCTTCAGACTCATGCCACTACTGTTGAATACCCTAAAGAGACAGTTGGGATATGCACAGAACACTTCCAGCTGTAATTAAGTGCAAGAACTTGAGCTATAACCAAACACTACCTCCCAGCTGAAATGTAGGAATGACATACTACAGGCTGATCCATAAAGGTTAATGCAGCATCTATGCAAATACTTAACAAGTGATAAAAATAATTTCATTGTTAACTATCTTTATACAACTAGATAAGAAAATTGATTCTGAAAAAAAAACAAAACAACCTTAGAAAAATAAACTGTAGCTTGTAAACCTATATGTATATTTTCCTTGCATAGTAGGAACAGCAACAGATTTCATGCTGTGATCCATGTAAGTCTCCCTTCCCACCATGATAACTACACACTCTTTAATTTCACAGCCTTGAATTAATGTAGACAAAGAGAACAACATGACTACAGGCTTCCCAGAAGTGTCAAACTCCATGATTTATTACACAATACCATTAAAGTTCATTATTTATTTCATCATTTCATGCTTTGCTTGGAACTCTGAAATGTAAATTAAATCCCAGGACCAATATATTTTCCATGTTCTCCTCTAACACATGATTTTCCTTATATCTGCTTTTCAACTCAGTACATGGTTAGGTGGTTAGCTTTCCACTTGGCTGCTCCAACCAATAAATTCATCACACATGTACTCACTGTAGGCTAAGGAAATCCTAAGTCTCTCACTTTGTCTATTAAACTAAAGTGCATTATAAGCACAAAACAAATCCTCCTTCTCTGTATGATATCCCAGTGAGTCCAACAGTCTAAACTGAGGTCTGCTAGCCTATGTGGAAAATATAAGAAAAGAAACAGTCTTAGGACTTAACTGAAGCTCTTGTCCCCCTGACTAGAGGATTTATTCTTGCATGACCTCGTCACCCTATGTGGCAGCATTAAGATGTTCCTCCAGCTTGCTAGGTCCCCAGCTTATGAATATGTATCCTTTATCTATTTACATGGTCTGGACTTGTTTCTTTTCTTTTTTTTTTTTTTTTTTTAAGTGAAATGAAGTGGGGATGAAAAGCAGGAAAAAGGGAAGCATGGAAAAGACACTACAGGAGGAACAGAACAGCTCTCATTCAGCAAATCCTCAAGACACAGGTTGTCACAGGCTGGTGGAGCATTTTGAAGAAGTATCACTTTATGCCTGTCATGTTCTTATGCTCTTCCTCAGGCACCTGCTGTTGGTCACTGGCCCTCAGGTGGATGGTCTTGTCCAGTACGCCTGTTCTTATACATGGTAAGCATTTCTAACACATGATACTAAAAATGCTGTGGTTAACATCATACATGGCTTTGGGAATTAGAAGTGAGAAGTCCCTTTCAGAATTAAATCCTGAAGGAAGCTGGTTCAACTCTGCACTTGGCAATTTTTTGCTTTCATGAACACCTGAGCTCTAAGAGCTGTAGCTGTGTCTGAAGTGTTGGCTTCATGTGGCTGAGCAGTGAAATCCCAAAAGCCATCTGCCTGTCAGCAGTGCAGTGATTTCTGGAGAGAACTTCAGTCATCCAGGGTGAGAATCTTACCGAATTCTGTGAAAGCCAGAAACCTGAAACGGAGAGTGGAGGCTGTACAGAGCTCCTAACAGCTCCTTAGCCCAGCAAACACATCTGAAAATGCAAAGAAACAATCAAAGGCATTATGCTGAAGTGCACCAATGATTCCCTGGGCCTGCTGTTATCTAGCAGGTCAGAACCACCCCAAGCACCCTGACTTAGTTATTAGCCTTCCCCTCCAGCCCAACAATGAACAAGAAAAAGAAAGTCGATGTTGAAAGATCAGAAGAAAGGATGCCACAGACTGCCCCTGACATGGGCAAGAAAAGAGGCATGATTTGCGGTGGGACATGGGGGATACAGAGCTCACTGTTTTTAACAGGGTGCATGACAGTGACTTGCATGGTGAACGGGTGGGAAAGGGATGGGAAAGTTATGAGCAAACCCTGACATATGTTGGGATGGGAAAGCATCACAGAGACAACATGGAGGGACATAAAGATCCACCACCATGTGCTGTGGGTGAACTGCTTATTGGTACATAGGAAATCCCACCTATTTCTCAAAAAAAAAACTCTGTATGATTTAACTACGCTATATCATGTATGAAAAAAAACAAACAAACAAACAAAAAACCAACCAAAAGAAGAAACAATACAAAAGAACTCTCCTGCCTTAAAACTGGTTTTAAAATTAGTTACACCAGAGGCAATACACAGAAGGCAAGCTAGGGAAACAATCATGACAAAGGAATATTTCCATGCTCCAAGGGACAACATGCAAAATCTTATGAGTTTTTTTTTTTTTTCAGTATTGTTCTAGGGAAGAGGTTTGGCAAAGGCTCTGAGATGCAGACAGCTTTCAAATGCTCATTTGCAAAAGGTAAAGAATAAGTGATTAGGGATTACCAGGGTACTTTAAAGTCCCCTCCCCAGCAGGAGGCAGCAAACATGACTATGAGAATCAAGACTACAAACACTGCCCAAATATCCAAAATACTGCACAGTCTGTAGACCACCAAGGCTACAGCCACCTCTGCAGGTAGCACCAGCTTAGATACCTTCGAATTTTTTCTTTGCATAGTTCTTTAGAGGCTATTACACGGAAACTGATGCAGAATTTAAGGAGAGGTATAGCAGAGGCTGTTTCTGGCATGGGTTTACATCACTATCCACCAGGAACCCAGGCCCTTTCAGCAGAGCTGTTCCCTAGCCCTCTATGCCCAGCCTGTATCTCCACAGAGGCTGCTCCATCCCAGAGCCTGCAGGGTCCCTGCAGCTGGTGTGGTTTCTGCACACAGGGAGCTTCACAGCTATACAGTGAAATGGTTTCAGACTGATCTGTACAGGAATAACAGCTAATCTCACTGCCCACTCCCTGAGGTGAACTCACACAGCCCACCTCTGTTTTTTCTATGCCAGAGAGGGCTTCTTTGAGCAGTCCATCAGAAAGATATTATATGGAAACACAGATTATGAAACAAAGAAGGAAACAGGTCAAATTACAGGTAGGTTAGCAAGCAGAAATGAAGTCTCTATGAGTTTCTTTTGATCCCTAATGCAGGGCAAAGGGTTGAATACTGTTGATACTGCAGTCATCTTTGGCAAAGAGTTTATTAGAAGTTACAGAATTGATCCCAAGATTTATTGTGTATGCATAAGAGCAAATGGATGTTGGGAGGGAGAGTAGTGGTCTCCATGGGAAGGCCATCCCTGCCCATAAAGTCTGAGAAAGGAGCATCTCTGGTGACTTGAGGTCACTGTGAGCTAGGCTGACCAGAGTAGCTTAGATGAGCTCTCCATAAATGCATGATTAAGACATTTCAAAAGTGATATTTTCTGGGTTTAGGAGTTTAAATGGGTCTCGTTGTTAGAAAGGGCCAATGGCTGGCCCTCTGCAGCACAGTGGGAACTGTATCTTTTCTCAAGGCAGACATTCACACTGCTTTAGGGTACAGATACTATCACATAGCTCAGCCACTGCTGTATCAACCTCCTACTCTGTTCTGCATCTGAAAATAACTGATAAAAGCAGGTGGTTGTCACAACCCATTGCTCCTGTTTGACAGGAGCAGTTTGTGAATATTTAGCACCTTGCTCCAACTTTCTTTCTCGGAGGCAGACAAATCGCTACCACATGCAATGAAGCACAAGGAACAACTCAAGTTTTAAAGGGTATCACAGAGCCTTGTGTCAGTAGTCTTATTTCAGTAAATGATGCTGCAGGATTAAGTCAAATTTGGGGTTGTCTGGTTTTTTTAAAATACACATTTGCAGGTTCCAAACTCAAGTACTCAGAGGTACAAGCACACTGCAAGTCAGATCCCAGAAGGACTCCAGCAAAGGTACCACAGGCTGCTGCAAAGATCTAACTGCATGGGCTGCTTTCCCTCAATACTGTTTCCCTCCCTTGCAGAATCAAGAGACATCTGTTTCAAACTGCTGTACATTACGACTCACCAGATAAGGCCTTTCAGCCAACCTTAACAATTCAGAGGTGAATTCTACTAATCTTATCTTGAGTAATATCTTGTAGTAAGATTAGTCTCACAGAAATATTCTCTGTAGCTCAAGAGAGAGGACATTTAACTTTTGGACTAAATCTTTAAAAACCTGTCCTACGAAAGATTTAATTTACCAGGTAAACATCTTGCAAAAATGGCTGTTAGAAATACATTAATGAAAATCCTTCATGTTTCCAGTAAGTCATTTGAGAAAGGGAAAGGAAGAAGTGCCACCACATGATGATGTGACTAACATCTAAAAAAACATGATGAGGTTGAACTGAACCACAGGTGCTCATTCGCTGAGACCATGCCTTTCAAGACAGGTCCAACCCAAGCACTGGCACTCAGAGCCTGCAACCTGAGCCCAAAGGCTAGATTTGGCAAAATGAATTCTGTTTCTCTCATGGGTTTCCCCAGAAACCCTCAATTCAAACACTAAAGCACTGATGTATTTGAAAGCTTAATCCTTATACTGTTTACAGAAGCTTCTTTGTAATTGTCTTTTGAGTATGCCTTTGAGTCCCCAACAGTATAAATCTGGTAACAAATGATGCATTCAAATCCACCAGCTGTTGTGTTTGGGTCTTGATTGTCAAGCCAATCCTCTTAAGCAAATAAATAAGATTTGCTTTTGTCTATCATGGATGCTTTACAACAACTCTTATCTGTTAGAACTTAGGATTTTTCCTGTCTCCTGGATGCATTAGGATTTAATTGCTTGCTGAGAAAAAAAAAAAAATATCTCAATGTGTCTCCTTACAGGCTGCCTTTAAAAAGAAGGCAGCATGGCAACTACAGGTGCTGCTAACTTTTATTATAACTTCTCCATCACTGGTCCCAGTGAAAACAGAAGTGAGGATTTTCATATTTACAAGAGTCTTCCTGCTCTGTATATATTCAGTTGTTTTCATCCTTGGTCTAGCAGAAAATGCACTGGTCTTTGCCATACTAGTTTTCCACACGAAACTGAAGATGCTGACAGACATGTTTTTGCTACACTTGGCTATAGCTGATGGGTCTTCCTTTAGATGCTGCCACTCTGGGGACATTCTGATACTCAGGAGTGGACTTGAGGCACCATGGCATGTTGTCTTATATGGAGCTTGTATACACTTCAATGTTAACTCTAATGTCTGTCACCTTTGACTGGCTTATTTCTATCACTTTTGCCACCGAAACACGTGTCAAACCAAACAACAAATGACATGGGGCAAATTAATCTGTGTCTTGATCTCAGTGATCACGCTAGTATTTGCCACACCATACTTTTTAGTGAGGTATTTAATAATGATAAGGCATTATGTCAGGAAGAATGGCCAAACCATTGCACAGAATTGGCTCTTAAAATGACTCTTTCTTATTTTATTCCTGTGCTAGCCATGATCATCAGCTACTCACTAATTATTAGAACCTTACTGCATGCCAGAATTCTTCAGAAGAACAAATCTATGAAAAATATTTTCTATAGTTGACCTGTTTATCCTCTCTCAGTTACCCTATACTTTGAACATGCAATTATCATAACAGGAACTCTTGCTTATTTCCATGGCTGTCTTAACCCTGTTCTGTATTTCTTCATGGGGATGAAAATCAGAAGGTACATAAAATTATTAAAAACTCAAGATGTATCAAACAACAAGTTATGGCTAAACAATGGCAAACCACTAAACAGGAAGACTCTCAAACCTACTTCTTCAAATAACGCAGATACCACAAGCTACAAAAACAGCTGTGGGCTGCCTGTGATGAAGGCAGGATTAGGTCTGGCCCAAAGGCTGAAAGTCCTTTGATTATTACATCTTTAAAATACTAGTTTAAACTGTTTCAAACCATTTTTGAAACGATCACACTCACTCTGGATGTTCCTTTTCTCCCCATTAACTCTCAGTCCTTCCTACCAGAGCAGTGCAGCTCAGTGGGTACCTGACCCTTAATGGCACCATTGTGTCCAGGTCCTTTTTCCCCCCTTAGAAAACAGCTGCTTAGGCAACCCTTTCCTTACTACACAGTCTCTTGTTTCTCCCACAGTGAAATATCCCTAAAACAAAACCAGGAAGCAACATGCTGTGCTTTCACACGCGTGTGGCAAGTAAAGCTGCTATCCCAACAGACAGCAAGGCAGGCATTGCCAGCGAGCGGGTGGCAAGAGGTGCTCCTGTCCCCACCCCTTCCTGGCAGCTTCTGCACAGGGCAGTGAACGCTTTGCCACATTCAGTTTCCCCTTCTGGCTACGCTGGCACCCAGCCAAGTTAGTTGTAACTAGGTCAGCAAAGAGTGTTATGAGTCTTTTTTAAGGAAAAAAAGAATGCAAACCAAAGCAACCACAGTGCAGACAGGCTGAGATGTTCTTTTTACCACTACCAAGGTGTGAATAAACCCTTTGTTTCTGCACCAAGGTAGTGGTAAATTTAGTGCGGTGTTGTTTTTTTTTTTTTTTTCTTTTTTTACTCTTCTGCTGTCTATGATCTTGGTTCTGCTGCTGCTATGTGTATAGCAGGCATGTAATGTCGTGCACTGGTTTACCCTGAGGACTTTGATCCAGTGCTATACACTATCCTGACCTTCGTTTTAGAACACAATCTGCAAATGTTAATGCTTTAGAAATAAAAGAGTTTAAAAATATGACACTTTAAAAGAAAAGCCATGAGCTTTGAAGTATCTACAGCATCTACCACAATTACACAACTTAGCTTCTCACATTAAGATTTTGATCAGTTTGCTCCAAACACACATAACATACCTGAGAGAACGAAGCAACTGCTGTTTAATCCTAACCTGTAGGAAAGAGCTGCTTCAAGGTCGGCCAGAGTTATGCTGGTACACCAGCTATCTTATCACACACCTGTGCAGTTCATGACCAAGGTGAGTTTTAATTGATTCTTAACTGACCTGTACCAATAAAGGCAGACTCTCAAAATTTGCTGTTATGAAATATTTTTGTTGTAATTGCTTCGTGTCACTTCAAGGAAAGAACTACAGTGGCAGGCTAGGTGAAGAAAACAAGCGAAAAATAAAGTAGCAGAGCAGTAGGCACCAAAAGTGGGGACAAATAGAAACAGGAATATCCTTTAAGATAATTCACTTCTTTGAGTAAAAACTTGCATTTCCAATCCAGAAAGGACTCACACCTAGAATACGTATAGTCAATGTGACTGCCAGTCAGCCAGAGTAAGGTCATAAGAAACTATGTCAGCAGAGCACGCCTGTCACAGGTCTTCTATTTGGACACCAAGCTTCCCTTCTCTTCCCTCTCTTGGCTGCTCATCTCCCTCATTTATAAAGCTGCACCAATTACTTCACATCTCTGGCAAAACCCAACTAGACTGGATTATTTTCAGCAGATCTCAACAAAGAAGTCTGGCCTGAAAACTTACTTATTTGTATGTATTCCTCCAACCTGCAGCTAGCAAGGGCAATATTGGATCCTTTGCGTCTTCCCCAGGCGCAATATCAAAGCAAATTCTGCTCAAAGTATTCAATTTCATGCGAAGAGAACATTATTGGAATGCCAGTGGAGACTAACCAAAGTTTCCATCAGGCCACATTTAGCTGGACACTTTCAAAAAAACAATAAAGACTATGAGTCTACATGAAGTTCAGGGTGCTCAGTCCAGTACAGCCAAGAAATCTGTAGCAATGAAACTCAGAAAGTAACTGAACTACAGATCCCTGAAGTGGGGGAAATTTTTAGTACACCTGCCATGGGCTGCTGTCAAAGACAGAACAGAGGGTTAGCAGAATCTTTGCTCATTCTCAGTATAGTGGCTCTGGCACATTCACTCTCAAACCCCCAGAGCATCTTGTGCTGTATTATCTGCTCATGTGCTAAGCGACACTCGAGCTTCAGGTACACCACAGAAACAAGTTAGAAAACTGTGCTGTCACAATCAACACTGTGCTCTGCTTTTTTTTCCTCAACACGTACTACAGGCACCACACCAGCATCTGACTCATTTATCAGTTTCTAGATATCACCCATAACACAAAACCACACAATCAACATGAGATGATCAAGTCATCTGCAACGTAAGAAGGCCATTCTCCTCTCCAGTGTTCAGGCTAGTGAGACTTTACAGGTGTCATGGGAAAGGGCAGGTGTGGTTTGTGTTCTCTTCACAGAATGTCTCAAGCTTCAAGTATGACCGTAGTAGGACTCTCCCACCTGGCTCATGAAACTGATAACCAAGAGCAGCAGAAGATAAAACACTATTTCCTGGCTTTCCTGCCTGTAATATGTGAACGAGAGGAGATGGACAACCTGCAAAGGTTTACAAGGTGCAAGTAGGTTGTTGCATGGGCACTCATCAAGAATAGTATTCCATTGTTAGTGGCAATCCTTCCTTCTAGCTTGAATACTTTCTGAGACAAGATGAATCCAAATCAATCCCAAACTGAAACAAATGGTGACCCAACTTATTTCTTTTCTTCTGATTGTTTTCTCCAGAGCTGACTCACCTGTGATATACCCCCTGCAGACAGCACAAATTCAAATTAGTAGTACATTACACTTTTTTCTTTATGAAACCCCCAAACATACAAAAACCCACCACCACAAACTGCCCCTTTGCAAAACTAAATTCACAGGAGCATTGTGGAGCCCAGTTCATTCACGTATGCCCAGCACATCACAAGCAGAAATATACTGTCAGTGCCAACAGTATACAAAAAAGGCAGAATACAGACAAGTTATTTACCAAGAAACAAAAATGTAGAATTTTGAAAAGTTTTTTTTTTACCAAAAAAACAAACTGCAAGTCACTGTGGTTTATATGAGAAATGGGTCTGCTGAAGGCAAAAGAGTCTAGGTCTGCTTTCTCAGCAACAGACTGGTTATTCTGTGGCTATTTTCAGTTTAGCATTTAGATTTATCATGCTTATTTTTCTGTACAGAAGCAAAGCAAATGCATAATTTAGATGAAATTTGTCTTTCTTTTTTCTTCTCAAAAGATAATATATTTTACAGAAATTTTGTAAAATACTTGAAATATTTGAACAATAGTAAAGCAATATTTTGTATAAACCTCAATATACATTACACTATAATATTGCAACATAATTTGCAAACCAAGTATTTAGCTCTTCATTGCTAATTCAATGTAGAAATAGATGTAAAAAAAAAAAAATTACTGAAATCCACATCTAGTCTCATTTTCTTAAGAAGAAAGAACAAACTTCAAACAGATTTAGCTGCACAATTGTTCTTTTTCTTTTCTATGAGCTGTCATCTTTAAGGCAGAAAGGAACCCTATGGACACAGACAGGTTCTTTCACATTTAGTTCAATGAAGCCTGTCACAAAAAGAGCATATCCTTCCTTAACTTTTCCCCACCTCCTTGTTCAGTTGATATTACGCAGTGGTGAGTCTGACAGTATCACTTAGCTCTTATTACAAGTCGTGCATGACCAGTGTTTCAGCTTGGCCTGAATGCTGCTTTAGAGGTGACAGCTGGCCTGATGACAGCACAGAGCTGGGACTACTCCCCTCTGCTGTGGAGAAACAGGTGGAGGGAGAAGATGGAGCTGTTTATATTTACTGGATTTGATGCTGATTGCAAATAGGTCCTAATTATGTTGTGTTGGTCTAATGAACATGTGGCCTCAGACCAGAGGTGTCTTCTCTTTCTGCAGAGGTTGGCTACTCTCACTCACTGGGAAAAAAAAAAAAAAAGAACATTCTAAAGCAAACCCAAAAGAGTCCCCTCTCCATGAACCAGTGTTTACTCACAAATCTGTCATGCTTTGATCCAGAGACACTCTTTCCATCTGACTTTCATTGTGGAGAGAGTCTGTTTCCTGTACTTGGCACAGTTCCTCATCAGTGATTATATCAAATGCTGCATCATCTGGTGGTTTAGAGGCTTCACTTGCAACTGTGCCATAAAAGGACATGAAAATAAACAGAAACAATATAAGCTGGTTGTCTGGAAAATAAACAATCAAAACACTTAAGGGGGAGGACTGGGCCATTCCTTTACCTTTACAGAAGCATTAAGTAACTACCAGAACTAATATAAAACTGTGGGCTGACTGACACTTATTTAATATACATACAGGTTTCTGTCAATAACAATCAAAATCAAAGATGTGATCAGTCCCACCCTGAAAACATTCCATGACCTCTTGCAGGTCCTTGAAGCAGGAGGTGCCCATTTGGTTTCTTGGAGACTGTCAAAGAACCCTACTTATTTCTCCACAGCATGTATACAATAAACTAACCAAAAGTCCTCTCAGATGGTGACACAGGCGATTCCAGTGAAGCTGGTGATCCTTCCTGGTTGGCACTGGATCCAGAGTCATCTGTATTGTCCACGATGACTCTAGGCTTACTGAAGCAAGCTTTGCAGCAACGCTCCTTTTTTCCACCAGGTTTTGTCACCATGTAGTTGTTGCAGCAGTAGTAGCAGAAAATGCGACCACACATTCTAGAAATTATTCAAAACCAAAAGGTGTTAGAAAAGCACCACATACAGCTGGAACATATCTACGTGACAGAGTCTGGGGCTTTGTCAGAACAGTCTTGTTTTCTGCCAAAGAGTGAAAGCTACATCCATGGCAGAACTCATTATACAGACTGTGCTCTTTTCTGAAGTGAAACAAGTCTTCTTGACAAGCACAGGACAGAAATTCACATTCACACTTTGCTACCTTAATAAACAGAAAAAACAGAAAAAACTGAAAATACTAAAAAAAGAAATAAAAATACATTTACAGACATAAAACAATCAAATGCATATAAACATGCAATACAAATAAATAATATTTATACTAAGTACATAGGAAGGAAATGTGCTTAATAATATTATATAGGCCAAATTTCATACTGAGGTACAGCAAAACTCTACTTGATTATAAGGACTGTAAGAGCACATCTATATGTCTCTGCTTCGTAATGGCCCCTCTCCCCTGCAGGCAAGAAAGAAAAAACAGTATTGGACACATACATGTACATTCCCTACTGCCCTCTCCACTCTGAAGTCTCTCAGTATTTAACTGTCAACCATTTTTGAATGAGCATGTTAAGATTTTCATGAAGAAAAGCATCCAGCAGAGATGACTGCTACTCATGAAGTTTTAATGGTTTTGTTTTTCATAATCATTTAAACCATTAGTAGGGGAAAACACAAATACCTTTCACAGACTTCAGTAGAAATGAGTAATTTGGAAGTTTTTACCTAAAATGATTTCATTATTCACTAATCCCCATGGAAGGCTGTTAACGTTTATATGCAGTTGAAATAGTCCCAGTACTCCTTTCCTTACATTACAAAGCAGGTCATGAGGATAAGGAACAGTGAAGAGCCAAACCAAACATATCACTGGAACCCTAAAATGTATCCACTTAAATATATTTTAATAAATCTAGATTGGATAAATAATACTAACTGTAGGGGAAATAATTTAATATCAGCTTTTTAAAAAAGGATTACTCGACAATTGGTAATTATCTCTGAACATATCTAGTGTAAGTAAAAAAATTTATAATTGCCCAGCAGGTTGGAATTTGTTCTGGAATACTTACATCACAATACCAAAACCCTCCTAGAGAATACTGTTTAGAGCATGAAGAGACAAGTGCACAGTCCTTCAAAGAAACACACCAGGTAGGGTGTGATTATCTTTGTTTCCAGAAATGAGATACTAACAGACTCTCCAGGTCAGAGTTGCATCCAGATCTTTGCCTTAATACATGTCAAGGGACCTTTCCATTAACGTCTCTTACCCCCTTCTAAGCTCATGTGTTCTTTCAGCCTCTACAATGTCATGTATCAATGCTTTTGATCACTGAACTGCAAACATTAAGAAATCTTTCATCCATGTAGATGAGCATACTGAATTTTGCTTCTGAACACTGCATTACAGTTCAACAAACTGACCTGCAGTGGTGTCGGCGCACCATCCATGAGAACACTCTCTGGCAGTCCAGACAGTGATTAACTTCTGTGTCCCCCTGCCACCTCTGCTCTGCACTGAGCTTCTGCTGGAACTCCAGAGCATCCGACTTCTGCCACAAAGCATCCTTATCTCTGCAGAGACACAGTTAAAAGAAAGAAAAGTTATCAGTGCTGGTTTACTGTTAACTAACCTCAACTAGAATGCTGGTGAAAGCTTCACAGTAAAAATTCCTTTGCTCTAAACTTCTGAGGAGCTTTCAGAAATAAAGATAGATAAAAAAAACCTCCTGAAGCTTCAGGGAAGACAGGGAGAAAACCATATGCCATGTGGAGAACTACATATTTTTGCAAAACAGACAGCAAATTGAGATAACATTCAGTGTTACATTTTTTTACTGTATTATGGAAATGCAAAATTTCAGCTGCTGATGAATTTGACCATTACTTGCACCTTTAATTCAGGAATACAAGACTGGACCATCTAGGCAGTATCCCTCAACATCCTAAGCTAGGATTTTAATTCCTGCTTGCTGTTTGTTTTGATGCCAACCTGATAAGTTCTATCAAGCGCTCTTCAAGGAAGTGTTTTGTTCTTGTCAGGTCATCCAGTTCAGCAAATAACTTCTGGTCACTGCTATCTTTGTCTGCTGCCACCTTGCTGAGCTTCTCAGTGTAATCCAGGATCTTCTTTTTTGCTTCATCAGCTTCTTTTTGGATCCTGATCAAATACAAAGGCAATTAAGAATCATTTTTAGCTCATGTGCATTTAAATCTTCCCCATGGAAGAAAGGGCTCCTGTACCCTGATAAACAGGTAGTTTCAGTGAAATTGTTCTCAATGTGCATATTTTTTAGAGCTCAACAGAATCTCTCCAGTTTTCTGCATCACTGAAAATGCACACAGATCCACCATCCAGTGAACACAGTCAGCAACCAGCAATTTCTTGGATGGCCTGCTTATAGTAAAGCTTGCAATTCTACCATACTAGGAATAAAACAGACGATATCAGCAAAAACATAAAACTACATAGGCTTTCATTAAACCATCAGACTCTGTGTGACTCCACGCCTCAAAGTTCTATTTCTGACTGCCAGATTATCCACACCACACAGGTCCACATTAAAGACCTTGAAAACACAGCCTGACTTAGACAATTAAAGCTGATAACAAACCTGGCAAAGACAAGCAGGATGTGGTCCCATTCAAATAATTCTTGCTGATTCCCTGAAGCTCATGGAGAGGAGAAAAAAAAACAAACAGCCCAAACCCTTAAATTTTCCATTCTTTACAACCCCTTCCCATATTGTTTTAATTTTGTGCTTAATCTATAAGGTAAAAGGAGGTTATAAAAACATTTTTAAGTTTCATAAAAGAAGACATACAATGAATTCATGTCCTCAGCTAACAGTACAATAAAATCTAAACAGCTCATTCACATGTGCTGCGTAATTTATCTATTTCTTATCCTGAAGCATCAATCTGATATTGCTTGTTAGTGCCCATGCACTATTTGCCCTGTATAAACCCATGGTACTTCATAAACCCCAGCGATTTTCATTATGTTTTGGTTGTTGTTCCCTTGCTGGCCTTACAATTAACGGTTTGTGTAAAGAACCCAAACTCTCACCTTTCCAAGAGTTCTCTAAGAGATGTCACCTCCTCTTCCTTCTGCAGCCGAGCAGATTCTGATTCAGACAGCTGCTCTCTTGCTTCATCCAGCTTTCTGGACAAACTCGTGTTTGCAGCCTAGTAAAATAAATTACTGCATTTCCTTACACGTAAAAGTAACACTTTACCATGCATAGAACAATTACCAGGACAGCTACCAATGTTTCAGAAGAATCAGTTACAGCCACACGACCAATTAAGATATTATTGTATAAGCAGGCAGTAATTAGTTGTGTACTAGTGACTGATTACTTCTGTCACACTGAATAAACTAAGAGAGCATTAAGCCTGTAATTGTTGTTAGTCTATGTCAGCTGATCTTTCGGCTCTTGCATCAAGAAAAATCTCTCAAAGATAAATGGCAAAAGAATACACCCTGAAAGCTTTTTCACCACCTAAAAAATTCAAAAGTAAAAAATTAGGTAGGAGACAAATGTTGTTTATTAAAGCTATATGGAATATGAAGAACAGTGGACAACAAACCCAACTTCTTTCACAGTTAGCCTCTCCAGAGTATGCCAAGCATGCCAAACTTGGAGTCCTCAGGGAACATATCCAACTGCATGTAAAGGTGTGTGTATTTCTGCTAACAGGTAGGGCCACGGTCAGTAACCCTAAATTCCTTGTTTCTGGATTCCTTACAACTCAATACAACCCTCCTAACTCAGCTGTTTGATAAATTCATTGCAAAAATTCTGTATTTTTTTGGCTGGGTTATTTCTCAGACAGATTAACTCTGATTCAGTGCCCCTTGAAGCCTGAAAACAGAAGGATTCAGACATGTAACTGTACAGTGGGCATGCAGGGCCCAAGAAAGACACGCTTTGAACCTGCACCCCCATTTAAGAAGGGAACACATAGCCAGGTCTTACAGAAAACCTGGCTAGCTTTCAAAACAGAACAAATTCCAAGTGAAGTTGAGCTTTTCATAATCTCTGCTCTGGTGGCTGTCAGCTGCCAAGTATTTTGTCTGCAGCCCAGTGTATTTATTGAAGGGCATTCTCAGACTCACAGCCAGTCATCAGAAACGCTGCTTGCCTTCTCAGCTGTAACAATAACGCCTGCTGACACAAATGCCTCTGGTTTTAAATCAGATCAAGCACCTACTTGTAACTCGGTAATCTCTTCCTCCGCAGCATGCTGTTGTCGCTTCTGCTCCTCAAGTTGCTCTCTCACTTTCCCACACTCCTCACTGACTGCCTAGCAGAGAGATTGAGCCAGGAGTTAGAAATCCTCTAGTGGCCACCCCTTCATTTACAAAATTCCCAGTTGTGAGTCATGAGTGCTCTTAGTGCCATGCGTGCAATAAATGCAGCACCACTGTCAGGCTTATGAAAGACGACAGCTAAAAGGACACTCAGCTCTTGGAATCAAGGAAACTCCCTCTGTGGTGGCACTAGCTGTGTTTTACTGCTACTTTCCATAGGTTATTACAATTCTGAACAAAAAGAAGGTCAAACACATGCAATGGCATAAGCTTCTGATCAAACCACTAGTCTTAGACGTTATCTCAGAACGGCAAAAACCCCACAATAAAATCTTCAGCCTTTAGGTGTGCTGTTTCACATAATCGGGGCTGACTCAAGTTTTCCTTGAAGCAAAACTTTGATCTTCTCAGCTGTTACCTTGAGCAGCTGAAAGGAAAAATACGCAAGGGAATTAACTGCAAAAGCATATGGTTTCAGTTTAAGTCTGCTTTCATCAGACTCAGTTCTAAGGAGAAGCAGTGTTACAGGCGTGAGGAACAGGTCTTGCAATGTTCCTACCAAAAAAGAGAACAACCACAGCTGTAACCAGAGGGAATAGTTACAGCAGATGCCACCTTCAGTGCCAGCATAAGAAATCATCACCCTCTCAAGGAGTGGATGGCTTCTCCACTGGGCTTGAATGGCCACACTGTACATGTCCATAACACTCTGAAGAGTTATTTTATCTCAGACAGGTCATGAGTGTAGAGACATTTTCAGATTCCCAGGCTAAGGTTAGTTGTGTGCTAGTCTCAGAGCCTGACCCACACAAACCTTAGGATTTCATGCAGTAATTGCTGTAGCAGATGGTAAAGCAGCTCCCTCAGCTATAATAATTACATTAATTTACCTTGAATTTTGTCTGATAATTTAGAATCTCTGTGCTCATTTGAAATTTTATTGCAGATAGCTCTTCTTGGCTGGTCTCTTGGAAGCTCTGTGCCTGTTTCTTTGCTGTCTCCAGCTGCAATTGCAGATTTGGGACAGCTGCGGCACATATTTGAGCCTCCTCTAATTTCTCTTGCAGGCTCTTGTTCTCCTCTTTGAGATTAGAGATATCAAGCTTCAGCTTCTTCTGTTGCTCTGCTGCCTGTTCTTCCAGTTCTTTGAGCCTTTCTCTGGCCTGGGCTAACTGCTCTTCTGCATCCATCTTTTCAGAGGACAAGCCACAAATCTGAATACCAAGTTCAGCCATATCTGTGTTGGTCCTGTGGAGGAGATCTTTGTTTTCTTCGTTTTCCATCCTAGCATTTTCCAAGTACTGCTTAACCTTGGATAGCTCTTCCTTCAGGTTCAGCAAATTATTTTCCAGCTCAGCATTTTCATGGGCTGTTGTCTCCTGCTCTTTTTTCAGCACTTCTTCCCTTTCTTTACATTGTACCAGTTCTTGCACGTGGTTTCTGTTGAGAGACTCGTTCTGCTCTTTCAGCTGCTGGACAAGCACCTTCTGCTCACTCAAGGCAGTCTCAGTGACTGCCAGCTCACCTCTCATCCTCTCTCTCTCATCAGTGGTCTGCTGAAGCTTGACTCGGAGGTCGAGGACTTCTGCCTGCAGCCTAGACACTTCACCTCGATTGACCTCCAACTGCTCTTCGCTCATGGTCAGTCTGAAGGCCAGCTCTTTTGCCTCCTTCTCCAGGGAAGCTGCCTGCTGTAGTTGCTGTTTTTCCACTGATTCTTTTTCTGATGTGAGGGATTCTATAAGCTTTGTCTGATGAAGGCATGTCTTTTCAACACTGAGCTTTTCTGCCTCAAGAGTCTCTGCTTTCTTTCTGTGTGTTTCAGCTTCTGCTCTCAGCTGCTCACACTGGCTCTCCATGCCTTGCAGTTCTAATTCCTTCTCTGTGAGCTGTGACTGGAGACACTCTTTGCTTTCCTTCAAGGTGCCCAAGCTTTTTTCCATTTGTAAACTATGCTGTTTGGCACTCTTTAGCTGTCGTTCAAGTGAGGCATAAGACTCCTTGGTGGCCTCCTCTCTTTGCCTTAGTTCTTCATATTCTGAGTGCAGAGCCTCCAACCTCTCCTCCAGAATTTGGCTTTGCCTCCTGGCATTCTGCAAGTCTTCATCCAGATGTTTGTTCTCGCCCCGGAGCTTTCTCTCTTTTTCATCAACTGACACCAGGGCATCATCTATCTCACTCTGAAGTTGTTTCTCAGAGGCTCTCAGCCTGGCTACCTCAGCTTCCAGGGAAGCTTTAGAAGCTTCCAGATTTTTCAGCTTTGCTTGCATCTTGTTCTTGGACTGCTGCAAATTCACATTCTCTGCTTTCAGCTTCCTGCTCTCCTCATCCAATTCGCTCACAGCAGAGTTTTGCTGCTCCATCTGCTCCTCCAGCTCCTTGACTTTCTGCCCGAGATGCTCTTTCTCAGACATGAGTTTCCGGTTTTGCTCCTCAAGGCTACACACAGTCTGACTCACCTTTGTTAAGTGACCCTCCTGTAGTTCAAGTTGCTCTGCTTTTGACTGGGCTTCCTGCTTCAGTGCTCCTTCCCTCCTACCATATTCCTCCTCAAGTTTCTCTTTTTCTTTCCTGGCTTCCTCAAGACTTTTTTCCAGTGACCCCACCTGAGCCAGCGACCCCATTACCTGGGTCTGGAGCTCAGCCATCTCCTTTCCTTTCAGAGTCAGGGCCTTCTGAAGTGCATCCTTTTCCTTTGTCATAGTTTCCAGGCTCCCAATCAGCTTTTCACTCTCTTCTTTGGAATCAGCAGTGAGGCGATTGTATCTGGACTCCAGTTCCTTCTGTGCCTGTTCTTTCAGCTGCAGCTCCTCCTTTGCTGCTTTCAGCTGAGATGCACGTTCATCATTTAGTCTTTGCATATCTGCCTTTTCCTTTTCCATCTCCTGAAGCTTCTCCAACAGTGCCCGTATTTGTAGGGCAGAGTCACACTGGGCTGTGGCTTGCTGTCCCTTCTCCTCCAAGGCAGCGTCAACTTTCGCAAGGAGGCTGAGATTCTTCTGTTCTGAAGAACTCAGCTTGGCTTTGAGCTCATCGATGCAAAGATTATTCACAGCAACCAAAGCCCTCGAGGTCTCCAGCTCCTGATTCAAAACCTGCAATTTTGAGGAACAGTCTTCCTTGCTGGTCAACAGCTGCTCCACTTTTGTTGAATATTCTTTCTGCTGCTCCACTGCATTTAATTCCAACGACTGTAGGCACTTCTGCAGGTCATGGACAGCGCTCTGAGTGGAGTGTGAGACCTCACACTGCTTTTGTAACTCTGTGATCATCTTTGTCAGCCGGGAGTTTTCCTCACTGTAGTTATTGCTCTTCTCCTTTTCTACCTGTACTTGCTCTCTCTGAAGGCTGACAGCTGCCTGGAGCTCCTGGTTTTCCATTTCTAGCTGGTGAATACGATCTTGAAGTTCCCTCTGCCTCAGCTCAGCCTGGTCAAGTTCTAAACGCATCTCTTCATAGCCCTCAAGGTGTTCAGCATTTAGTGAGCTATTTACATCAGGGCTGGAGGGAAACTCCTGGGCCTAAATGAACAGAGGGGGAAAACCAGAAGGTTTAAGTAGTATTAAACATGAATATAAATGGTGTGCTCAAATGAGAGCAAATTCAGATTCTTAACATACAGTGACATTCTACGCTGTATTCATAGCACTATAACATATCTACTTATAGGAAATGGGACTTGTTTTCCCAGAAGATAAATGAAATCATACCTATCTGCAGACAGTTTTCTGAATATACTTTTTTCCCTCTACAAGATTTGGACGTTCAGTTGATTCATCTACCAGAAAATTCCCTTTACTTTTAATTAAGAACAGTTTCTGTAGTTCAGCATTATAAAAGTCATAACCATGATAAAACAAGTTCTCTGGAACTATGCTAACTAAAGATCTACCATACCACATAAATATTTATTTCCAATCTGCTTACCTGCAAATAGTTGCTCACTAAACTGCTCATGCTGGAACTGCGACTTGGTGGCTTCCATAAATATGCTGAAGATCCAAGCGAGGACAGTGTCCTTCTGTTGATCACACAGAGAAACAATATATAACTCTAAGCACATATATACATGTCCTTCTACTCCCATATGTAAGATTTATCTACCGGTATCTATCACATGTAAAAAGACATAACTGCATCTGCTGCCTTGGGCAACAACCACTGAAGTTGATGAAAAATAAAATAGGGATATCGAAGGCATCTATAAAAGATTATGGGGCTGGTAGCCATGACTTCCCACATCCACAAGAATCAATGCAGTCTTACTCTAAGGAATTATATTGCTGTGTGGCAGCAGCTCAACCAGGTGGTGGCAGCAAGTGGCCCTAGAAAATTCTCACGGATACAAATGGATCTGGACCAGACCTAGTAGTTTTTATTATTCCTCAAGTCTAGTGGGATCACCATTGCCACAAGTGAAGCACACTGCTTGTCTCAGCTCTTTAAACAGAAGCCAAGAACATTTCTTCTTGTGCCTGTATAGATGAGAATAGTTTGGGATTTGGACCTAAACTGCAGTTACTGAAAGTACTGTATTACAGAGCATCATCTCTGATCGCTGGGACACAGTATACTAGAAGGAAAAATAGGCAAATTTGTTCATAGAATAATTACATGGAAAAAGTATATACCTGTTCTAACATAATTATTGCTACCTTCAAAAGCATAAACTTTTACAGGTTCTTTAGCAGGTAGGTGGTTTACGGCCCTGTTAATACAAAATGACAAAGTAGTTCTATCTTACCTGGCAAATGCTGGCCAAGCAGCATCTAAATCGTAGCCTCTTGATGCCAAGTCAAACTGAACATCAGTGAGCTCATAGAGCTGACCCACAATGTCAGAACTCATTTTGGAATTCAGAAATGGACTTCTTGCATAGTACCAGTCACTTGAAAACAAACAAACAAAAAAGAAGTAATACTCATTCATAAGCAAAGGAGAAGCAGCAAAAAAACTCAACAACATCATTATTTACTTCACTCCAGAAAAATTAGGATTCACTATTCTAAATACAAACTGAAAGCAACTAGATCCACCAAACTACATCCCATCCCTTTGATGTAAATGAAATTAAACAACTTTAATTAATTCCACATAAATATCTTTAGAGGAGCCCCTGCACGAAAGACTTTTTCCTCTAGTGCCTGGGCAAATCACTGACAATACAACATATTTGCTATACACTAGAAAATCACAGGGTAAATACCTAAAGCACTCACTTAATACATCAAAAATGAGGGACAGAAAGCAGCATCCAGAGTTAAATATACTGTGAAAATAGCTGGATTTTTCTAAATGCCTTAGCAGTGTCCCTCCAAACAACTACAAGCTACCTTTGGTGTTCTCCCTGGAGAGGGGCAAGTTGTTCCTCTGTATGACAATCCAGAGATGTAAGGAAATGCATTCTGGGGCTTTGTGCAACACATCCAAATTAATCCTCCCCCATGATGTGCAGCTGATCAAACCCAGGATCTTCCATACTTATGAAAACATCACCTTCAACACCAACGAACGGAAGCACCAGTACCACCCACTCCACACACATTTAGCTGTAATAACTTTCAATCTTTACAAGACCAAGATAGATACGAACCAGTGACCTAGGCCAAAAGGTCTCTTAACCTTCATATCCTATTACCACCTGTCTAAGCCAACCATTTGGAAGGGTTTCAACTTCTTTCAATAGCTACTAGGTGATGTTGCTAGATCATACTGAGCAAACACCCAAATTAACAAGGTACTTTGCTATTCACCTGGTCACCTTGGTGTTCATAAAACATTGCTGCAAAGTGTCTGCGAGTCTTTGGTGAACCAGGGAGTAACGAAGAAATGCTCTTCCTTTTCCAAGAGATGTTCGTAGCTGGAAGGGAGAAACCACAAGAAAAGAAAATTCTAAATATCATTTGTAATCATGTAGAAACATGGCCAGAACAGTCTACACAGTGGCTGCTTAACAATACTTAGGATGTGCATAGCCACAGCTGGAAGAGCTTTAGGACAGGTCTAGTCATAGAACAAAGATGTACACATATACAAATATACATCCCCATGGACACAGTGACCCCAGATGATGCAAAAAGCCTTTCTTAATACTTGGCAGTTAAGTTGAATAAAATCTAATTCTTACTTCAGACCAAGAGCAGCTGCATGACTGAAACTGAGGGATCTTTTTAGGAAGACAGCTGTTAAATCAACATAAATCACAAAACTCAGCACTGAATTTTGTTATCGCTGTTGACTTGGGGGATTGATATTTTGTTTTGTCTTTTACAACTGAACCATTTTCTGTCCTGCAAAATGCTGAAACTCCAAATAGCAGTGTTTCACTTTCTCTTTCCATCAAAATCAGTCATCAATTTAGGAAAGGAAATGTAACATCATGAAAGAATTTCTCACCAAACTACTCATCCAACTAACAATGCAAATAAATTCATTATTTAAAATAGAAGCCAAGACAAATATTAGAGGTGTTGAGGCACAAGTTGGTATGTTACCGTAAGCTTCACTTGAAAAGTTAGTGTAAAAGAAGGCTCAAAGGCCACACAAGCTTCCTCTCCTGCTGATCAATATTCCACTGTGGTGAAGTGAGAGCAATACCTGAAACTCTCAGCTTCCCTGTTTTTGCTGTTACTGGGCTTATGCTCTGAAGTAAGACACAGGTTCCTCATATAGCTCAGTAATCCACTACAAAAATGTTCTTTATAAAAGGAACATAAATGCAATGTGGAGCAAAGAAAGCAACAGTTTTTCGTGCTTTTTGCTTTGAATTCTCTAGGATAGAAAGTGCAAAATACCACAGTCCCCAAACACTAAGTACCCCAGAAACAGCAAATTTATTTTCCCAACTGGTTTTCACCTTCATTCACCTTGGAGATGTCTGAAAATTTCTTCAGGGAGATGCAACGCCCACCCTGTGCACAGAAGCTTATAAGTGTTTTTTTTCCTAACTAGGCATATTTAGTGAATACATTAAGAACTGTCAAAAAAACCCAAAACAAAACAAAAAAACACTAGAAGCCACAGAATTAATCCTATCCTTCCTCCCATTGGTTTATCATTTTAAATTGCAAAGCCTTTTCTAAACATGGAGATACCAGAACAAATGCATGTACCTGATAAGGAGTAGAGGAAAATGCATATGAAGCTACGAATAGCCAAAGACTATTTGACCAGGAAACAAAACCATGCCAACCACCTGCTAGAGCCCTGCTAGCAATCAGGGAGGCAGGCAGCGTCTGGCTTTGGCAGTGTTTCCATGTAGACAGCAAACACTGTAACTAAGATGCAATGTATGGCTGTCAAGGTTTGGAAAGGTGTGCATTCAGTGTAATCACCTTTTGAAAGGAAAAGGGGAATGACCAGAACTCACTGCTCACCTACTGCCATAGAGAATAAAGCCCTCTGTAATTAACAGATAACAGTTTCCAGGGTATTCTCATTTGCCTTCTTTCTCCACCTCTCTAGCATATCATGCACCCTAATATTAGAAGTACTAAAGGCAGAGCAGAAGGGGAGGCATTATGCTGTTAAATGTTTGACTGTTCCTAAAATTAACTGCCATTGCTCTTTCCTTTTTGTTCACTTCCACCTTTAAAAGTCAAATTCTTGTTCAGTGAGCAAATAAATTACATTTGGAAACCTTTGTGTTCTACACAGCCAGGTTCAAAGACTGACTGATGATTTCTACCTGTCATGAAGGGAAATAACAAACATCTTTTTGTGTCATGGAGCCAAGTCTGCCAACTCAGTTATTTGAAATGGTTGACTGATTCTTATTTTAAGTGTTCATATTCCTAAACCACAAGTTAATAAAGCTAAAATTAAAAGAAGTCTTCCACAAGACATATTGTTGCACATAATCTGAAATAGAAAATATCCTACTTCCAAACAATAACTTCTGATATTGTGCTAACAATCAAGCAGCCAGAGCTACTGAAGGAGGAGAAACCAGAGCAGTCTTTACATGTGGTAATATGCAGGTGATACCACAGGCAACAGACTGTGGAAGACTATGGCACAATCACCTTTGCGGAGAAAACAGATTGTCTACTGCTACTGAGAATTTAGGGAACACTTCCTATAGTCAGAGGATCTTCCCTGCATCAGCAGTTACTGTCCTTACTTCACCAGTCTTCCTGGAAGTAATGGGAAATTCAAATCAAATTTCCCTGTCTCTTCCCTCTTTTCCTTCCCAGTGGTAAAACAAACCAGGGCCCACCCTTGGATTGTTCACCTTGGAACTGCAAAATTCAACACTGTTGAAGTTGCAGGGAGAAGAAAGTAAGGTAGAGAACTCAGGGCCTGCCTCTGCTACAGTATCATGGTTTTTATTCAGATGGACCAAAAAAACATTATCTAGAGCTGCTGTGGAGAAATTGCTAAGAGAATAGGGAAATCTGCTGTAAATAGTAACTTGCCAACACAAGCTAGCCCTGCTCACAGATAATGGTACCGAGCATCAGGACAATGCCGGCCGGCACCACCACACCACTGCCTCCTCTACCCCCAAGGAAAATCTTCAAATGATTCCAGGGACTCAGACAGGATCAACGCAGAAAGCTTCTCACAGTATTTATTTCACCCACTCATAGAGCTGAAGGCATAACATGGCTTTTACAAGATTAGGCTTTTATCACTATATATAACAGAAACAAGGCTTTTTGTGCTGTTCATTACAGCTTAACCGAGGTAATAAAGACAACCACTCCAAGTCATTTCATCACGCTGTTTCACACAGAGGAACAAAGTTGAGACGGAAGGTGAAACTGCTGCCCTCAGTCAGTCCTCCTCAACTCTACAGACCAGATGAAGAAGTCTTAAGAAATGTCAAATACGGTGAACCTTTCATCTTATTCTTAGAGCCAAGTCCTGCTGTAAGCTGTGCTAAAGACAGCAGGCTCTACCCTTGACTTAATTTTTCACTTCTTTTTAGAAAAAATGGCACTAAGTTTATGAAAAAGCAGGGCACATTCAGTTTTAAGTGTCCTTTGAAAAAGGAGTCCAGCTATCTAATCCTATATAATTTAGTGCTCTAGTAGAAAAGGTAACTTTGCATTTTTATACTTTACATGAGAATTAACAAAAAAAAAATCCCCTATTTTTTTTTGCTATGTGTTAAAAGCAGTGGATTTTTTTCAGTTTGTTTCTACTGCTCTCTGAAAAGACCTACCAAAGCATAAACCACATATTACAATACTTAGCTGATATACTTACTTCCGTAATAGACTTGACAAAGCGGATTCCATCATTAGCTCCTTTGATTTTTGCCAGACAGTCACAGAAATAATCCCAGTAGTCTTTTCTGTTGCCCAGCAATGTGCTTTTCTCTTTCTGGTCAAACTTAAATGAGGACAACAAAATGCAATGAGCAAAACTTAAATATAAATGTATTTATATATAACTACTTGGAATGCTGTTCCTCTCCCAGTAATGTGTGCTTTCATGACTCCCCTTAGCTTTACCCAGTGTATCCACAAAGGAAGGAGACATTGCATTGTACTGATGCAATCCAGCAGTTACAAAAGCTACTTTACAGGCAGTAACAGATAATAATGTTCTGAGTCTCTTTAAAATACAGACACCCTTTCAAAGCTGCCGAAATTACAGCAAATTCAGCAGCTGTTCAAGAGCAACGAACTAACAATCAGTTGCAGCTTGGGCCACTCAAATCCCAAAGGATTCTTCAGCTTCTGCTGAAGCCTCTGCAACCCAATTAAAACTCCCTTGCCTAGATTAAAACTAGATTAGTATGTCTTTGTTGCAATCAGTGACATGATTACAGCATATGTGGACACAAGACCATGCAAACTGAATTTCAGTTTGCCCAGTAATGTCCTCTTCTACTTATATTTTGAGGATGGAAAAAAAAATAGCATTCCAGATTAAAAAACAGCCTTTTGCATTAAGCCTTCCATACAATAAAAAAGGAAAAAAAAGAATTTCTGATGTGAAATTGCAAAAAAATATGTAAATTACTCACTCTACTATATTTGCACCATGAACAGCTCACTAGTATTTATTTTGCATCAAAATGTTGTCAAGATCTCATTACCACAGTTTTTCCAGGATAACTTAGTAGGACATATCTCTAAAATCAAGCTCAGATCTTTCAGATCAATAAAGAAATGCCTTACATTCTTCAATCAAACTGCCAGCTCTTCCTTTCAATTATATTTATTTATTTTCACTTGAAATAAGTACAATAAGCAGCACGCATTTCAGTCCACTTACCACACACACGCAAAAATAAAAAAATAGAAAGAGAGACTCAATCAGACATTTATGATTATTTGAGTTAAACCCCACATATTGAACAGGCAGTAAGAGAAAACAAGGCCAAGCTTTACTGGTGGATTACAAACAACACACATCATTTTTTACCTGTAGAAGGTACTCAAGCTTGTAGGAGAATTTTTGCAAGTTGACACTGTCATCTGTGATCGGTTCCCCTCCTTCTTTAAATTCTTTACTTAACTCAGTCACAGCATCTGTAAAACAAGACACGAAAACAGTTAACTAATGCAAACTACATAGCACTGAATCCATAAAGAACTAAATAAATGGTTTCTTCATGGACATTATGCACATGTATTCAGTTTCTTTAAGCTGAAAAGTCTTAACGACAGGGCAAAAAAACACTGATATGCTTGCAATTTAAAACCACCTATAAGAAAACTAGAGCTCAATCTACGTTAATCTGTTGTGTGGACTACTTCTTAAAAAAACACTTAGGACTTCTGACATGTAGCAAAAATTGGTAACAGATAACTGCTAACTGCTACCTCAGCAGAGGAAAGAGAAATAACTTTTTGCTGTCTCATGTGCACATTAAGGTATTGCCACAGAACAAACAGAATTCTGATTAGAAAGGACAAAGCATGTAATCTGCTAAAGGGGATCAGTAACACAAGAACAGTCATTTGGTCAGCACATTTATCTTCTCCATGCTTTATTCAGGAAGGTTCAGCTTGTGCTGGTTACAAACACAGATGGGGAAAATAATTTACATAAAAAAAGCATACAGCAACTCCTCTTCCCTCAAATGCACAGCCGTAGTGAGTGAGGAAATCTCAAGTCAAACCAAAAGCTGTTGTCCCCCTGGACACCCTAGCCCCTAAGGGGTGTACTTCTCAGCATTGGAAATTACTGATTTTGAATTTGCTTTCCACTTGAGTTTCTGCTTAATTCAGGTGACTGAGTGAGCCTCAGCTCCCAGTCCCACTCAATCCCCTTTGCAAATTAAGATCTCTTCCTGTTAAGCAGGCATACAGATCTCATTTTTTTATATTACAGGAAGATCTAGGTTCCCAGTTTTGGTGCACATATATTAATAAAAATTTAAAGGAATAAAATCTTTGTATAAACAGCTGATTAAGACAGAGAGCAGGAAAACTGTTAAGAATCTGCTGCCAATTCTGCCTCCAACAGAACTGTTGAAAATGAGGTTGGCTGCTTCTAGTGGAGGATAAGTTAGGTTCCACTGCAGCACAAACAGCAGGTTCAGTTCTCCAGCACTGCTCCTCTGATCTCCCTTCCCAGTTTGGTTTGCCTTTCTGTTTCTTTTCCTTCCCATATTAGCAGCAACTCCACACCAGCTTCCCATCAAGGAAGGGTCTAAAAATCAGGCCTTATCTCACATGAAGTCTTGTAACAGCATAGTTCTGTGCCTGCCATCAAAGTTCTAGCTCACAATGCACACTCCATTGACACCTTTTTTTAAAGCATATTTAAAGGTTATTTCTTATCTTGCATGAAAAATATTTCTTGTTTCTTATCTTGTATGTTTAAATCTGCAGGATTTAGGAATTTAGGGTCCTGCAGAAGGTACAGCACTTGTCTCACAAAGAAATGTCAGTCACATCACACACCTAGGATTATGTTGCTGTAATGGCTGCACAAAAGAGTAACAACTGAAAACACCAACTCCTATTCTGTGTTATCTAAAAGATGGAGGATGCAGTCCAGCCCACAGGATGTCTCTGCCAGCATGGCACTGTACCTTGCAAGTCTCTGATAATCCGCTGCAGTTGGCTTTCGCCACTAGTTGCTGCCATCTTGAAAACAAAAGGAACTCCCCTTCTGGGCTGTTAACCTTTTCATCCATCTAGATAAAAACAGCAGAGTTCATATCCTTGACGACCACTGGGTTGATGCTGATTACTTCTCTCTGTAACACCTGCAATTGTAAAAATCAAAAATTAAATGAAAGCTTTTAGCAGCTCAAATGAGCAGCAGAGAGGTGCTTTGGCATTTTAGATCCCGTTTAGTAATGAATTACAAGGCCAACTCCTTTCCAGGAACCTCCTTTTCTATTTCCTTCTAGATTTCAATTTCCATTTCAGTTATTTCTTCAGTTATATCTTTCAAAACTACTGAGCAAACCTCAGAAAGCAATTTTTGCTGTAGATACAACACAGTCAGCTGTACAGCCCAGCTCAGGCTGGCATTTCATGCAAAATATCTTGTGACCCTGAGGGAGGTTCCAATGACACGTGATTTTCCCTCTCGAAATCCTCTCCTAGATCTTCCTTCCAGGCTGCAGAGTAAAAAGATATAACAACTTTTCCATTTCAGGGAGACTTTAAAGACAGAGTAGGCAGGGGTCAAGGAATCAAAAAATGATGCATTCTTGATTCTCTGGCACTGGAGTGTATTTTTAATGCATAGGAGTTACTAAAAGATGTAGTACTGGAGCCTGGTTTTAGCATGAGAAACCCCTCTCATCCCATTCTCAGAACCCAACATGTAAGAGGACACTACTTTATTTTAAGCTCTGTTACAACATCCCTGGCTGGATAAACATACCTTGCACCACCTCTCTTGCTTAGGACAAGGAGGAGTTATACCTAGCACTCATAGAAGATCTTTCTGTAAGTAAAACTAATTAAAAGCCTAAAACACTTTACTAAATAACCATGCCTGGGGATCTAAACTTTCAAACACTAATCTGGGAACAATCATTAAAAAAGAAAAAAAAAAAAAAAAAAAAAAAAAAAAAACCACACAGAAACCACATAGGGAACTTACTAAGCATCCTGTTCAAAGGTTGTTCAGAATTCCATCTGCAGCAGTACAGCCAAATTTTCAAGCAAGCACAACACCCAAAGTACCGAATCTTTAGAAAATTTGCTGTTACACTTCAGTGCTTTTGTTATAGTTCAAGATGAACCACAATGAAATTAAGTTGTAAATAAAAACTTACAAATTTTTGAAATCTAATGTGACTAGGTCAGATTATTACATCTCCTTTCTCTTTCCTTTCTTTCACTCCCAAAAGAACTAAATTGGCATGGCTGAAGTAGGTGCCTGAATTAATCAAATGGACCATCCTTCCCTATGTATCGAGGTATTGTTAGAAAATGGTTCTGATGTGATCCCCTATTCTTTTCCATTTGAAACAAAGCAAACCTTAACAAAGCCACAGAGAGAGAAACATGGTAAAGTATTAAGAGAAGGCTGAAACTAGGCTTACCAGTGTGTTTCTCTGAATACTTGTGTTGTGTTACCTGCTAGTTTCAGTTTCCATATTTTGATGGCAGTTGTTATGTTATGACTCAAGTGTCCCATGGTCCATGTGCTGCCTGGGTAAGGGCCTTGACCTGCAAAATCTCCATCACAGCTGGGTTGCTTCGGGGAGAGAAGGCCAGCAATCACAGACCAGACAATCTTCTGTGGTGCCAAACACAATTTTTTACCCTAAATCAACAATATTACATACCCAAGACTCCTTTCTTAATTCTACAAAGTGAGCATACGAACTACCACACTTCCTGGCAACTTGCTGAGTTTGGTACCAATGAAAAAAAGCAAGAATAACAAACCCAATGAGTCAATGTTTCCTTTTCTAAGCACACACAGTAACATCAGTCATAGCTGTTCGGTTTGGCAACTGTTACAGAGAGGAGATTAAGTGAGAAGATTATGACATGTGGGCAATTGAAGCTAAAAAGTGTGACCAAACCAAATGCTCTTCCTCGCACAAAGAGGGAAAAGAGCAAGGATCAAACAAGGGAATCCTGCCTGTCCTTCCCAAAGGCCAGAACAAGCTCCCATTCAAGACTCCAGAGGCACAAAGAGGCATGCCGGGAAAACAATGACCAGGCCAAATGCAGGCATGTACAGAGAGCCTGGGAGAGAAGGCAATTGGGAACTGAGCCCTTATTTTGCAATAACCAGCAGGGAGGAGGATATGGGGCATTCTACAGCAGACAGGCACAGCAAGTGCTAATTCCCAGTCAAGTGCTAATTCACAGCAGGGTGCTCAGTCAGATAATTACTGGAGGAGGACTAAGGCAGTTTAGAGTTTCCCCAGCCCCACTAGCACTGTTTAAGTGAGAGTGTTTGCCCAGGAATCACAGATAAATGACTGTGCACAACAGCTCAGTGGCACAGTGCAGGGGAAGGCTTCCTGTTCCCGATGAGTTGATTCTCTTATGTCAAATCCGCCCAAGACATGCATCTTTATTCCCATCAGGACCTCCCTAGGCAGAATGTGAAAATCCTGAACAGAGACCACAAGTCAGCTGGAGGGATGTAGCTGCACAGCCCACTCCTCTGTCTACTCCCTACTCCCTGTCCCCCCTTTTCTCATTACCTGGAGCAAAGTCTCACAGCTCCCCCTTCCTTGCATCAGCTCCCATCCCTGAGACATGCATTTAACCCCTTCTCCTCCTGGAGGTGAAGGGGACCTTTTGACCTGGGCTATTACATAAGGCAAATGTGAAACTTTTCTACTTGCCTTGCCCTCTGCAAAATGGGGAGAAAGATACTTCTCCCCTCCATGGCCCTTCCAGAGGTGTTCTTAGAAAACACAGTCCATCCCTCAGAAAGGTGCAGAGCTCCCACTTCCAGCAGCAAAGAAAGCTGGTAATGCACCTTAGCTGGTTTCTCAATGTTTCAAAACAGGGAGAACTTCTGTAAACGCCTGATCTAGTCCTTCCTGATCCCAGAATATTGTGCCCAGAACTCTCTGGCGCACAACTCTGTTCCTCCAGCATTTCCTATCCTATTATGCACGCCTGTAATTATTTGCTATGCGAAAACAGCATGATACATTCGCCAGGCACAAACGACCTGCTGCGGGTCAAAAGCTTTTCAGATGATGCATCGTTACCTCTTACATAACAACGTAACAGCACTGGACTAAGGCTGATGGCATTAACTTGCACAAGAACTGCAGAGCTGCCATGACATCAGTGCAGCTACACAGAGGAGGCAGGACATGTCATCAGTCCCTCCTAGCACTCTTGGGCTGTGCCTGCTGATCTCTGAAGGTGGTTCCTGCCTCTCCTGCTGGCATAAGTACTAGTGTGGGGGTGACAATCTTCTTTACAGAGGAGGATATCCTGGAGATTAAAGAAAGAAGCAGAAAGGAAATAGCCCATGCCCAGGAAAAGAAAAGATTTACCTGAATGGGAGTGAGACACACATAAAACAGGAAACAAAGTTTAATGACTGTAATTAAATTGGTTAGTGGAGTAGCTACAATGACCTACTTTTAATCTGATGGTATAAAATTTTCTACACCACGTCTGCATCTCCAGCAGCTACCTTTTTTTTTATTTCATTGGTCAATTTTGGCCAACTTTGACAGAACGTAGTTGTCTTCAAAATATTACACTCCCCTATGGGCAATCAGAACAGTAACTTGGGAGCAAGTCCATGAGCAGAGCGTCCCTTGATTGATAAAAAGGCTGCAGTGAGACATCTGTTATAGCCTGATATCAGAGAATCCACTCCCCACCCAAGTGTATTTTCAGCGTACTCTAAGAGCAGAGCTCACGCTGCAGACTTGGTGTAATTCAACTAAACAGTAAATCAGATCTGCAAGAACTACTCACTGGAAACCAAGATCCACTACTTTGTACTGCTTACAGAAATATTTCCTGTTAACATAATTACTCTGGTCTAGCCATTCCAAACAAGGGCACTTCATCACATGTCCCCCAATGGTATCATAAGGCCTTTAATTATTTGGTGCCCGCAGTCCTGCGCTTGTTCTAACATTCTATATGAAACAAAACAGATAAGTGAGGATAGTGAGATAAATCTTGTGTTTGTGAGTCACAACAGCCTTAACTGTGTTATTCCCTCGTGCGGTGTGAACATGATTTGCCCTATAAAAGCAGATACTGACTGATAACAGCAAAGCACACTGTGGAAAAAAAAAACAAAAACAAAAACAAACAACCTATCTGGTCATAGAGTTGGCTACACAACACACTAACAAAAGAACACTGAACACAAACGTCACTGCAAAGATGAAGAAAGAACTGGGAAAAGAAAATCCCTAACTCTCAGAACCACAACACCACTGATTTAGCTAAATAATTTCATTCCAGTAATTGTCCGGAAAAACTGCTTGGTACTTTGTTGTTACAGGAAACAGAGCCCCAGTGGAATTCTTGGCAACTGTGCTGCTGGCTTTTCCCATTTTGTACCATGCAGGTACATGAAGCTGCATATCCATGAAGCTGAAGAGCTGTTTGTTGGAAGTAAGAGTCTGAAGTGAGCTGTAAATAGGACAGAGTGACTCTTCTGTCATGACCACACACACGCTTTTACTGGGCAACTCAAACCTTTGTGCTCTAACACCGCATACAAAGAAATGTGACTGACATAAACACACGCTGGACTACATGACACAGGACAATTAAAAACAAAAGGCAGGCACAGCCTGAATGTCAGCTAGGGTTTCCATTCTGAGAAGTGAAATTTTCTTGCTAAATTAATCTTCCCCCTGCATTTTCTACACCAACAAAGCTTCACATTTCAATGACAAATAAAAAGGTTTTGGAGGAATGTTTTTTATTTCTTCTAGTACCTCAAGCATGGGGCCATGCTGTAAACCTATGCTGGATTTTCCACATGTTGATACACACAAAACTTGTTTTGAAGTGTATTTTGGCAGAGCAGAATAGAGTAACTAGATGAAGTGCATAAAACCCATCACATATTTCGCAAATGCCTTACAGAGAAGAAGCATTTTTATAGTTAAGGACTCCTTAGAGTAAAGCCCTTTTCATGGGAAGGTTCTTGTTCTCTAGGGATATTTGCATTTTACAGCATAAGAGCACAAACTAACGACATTCATAAAATACTGCTTGTACCCCTAATCTGAAGGAGAGACTGATACAGAAGAATCAGTAAAGTTTTATAAATTTCTTTGTGTAATGTTCCCTTTCTGTGAACATTTGACCTGCATTCCAGCCCTATTCCTAGTATTTGCAACCTGTTCTTAGAAAAAGATCAAAACTAGGCAACAGACATGACTATAAAAGTGGTGCAGTAAGAACTGCATGAGATAGGTTAATATTTAACCTCAAGTGGGCAAAGCTGGCAACCCTAACAATTTTTTTTTAATGCTGCACCTACCGAATTGCACCTCCACTCTAAGACCTGGCTTAAAACCCTTTAAAACCTTGCACTGAACTTTGCCACACAGGACAGATGCATCACACGAGGGACACAGACTCCTGTTGAACAACATGAACTCAAACGATCACTTTCCTCAAACAACACCACAGGCTTGTACATCTCTCACAAAGACAACCCTGTCTCAGCCCTATCTCATGATGAAAGAAGTTCCCTGTTTGAGGAAGCAGTCAGTTTACAAAGAGAAGAGCACTCTCCCGATAACAGGAATTACACTAGTATCACTTTTAACAAACTCATCTACCGTTTTTCCTTAGAACACACCAGACCTTGCCCCATGTCAGGAGTTCTACCTTGTTTACTAATATCTACCAATTAACCTCACCATAACTCTCCCAGAGACTTGCTTCTTCTCAGCTGCTCCCATCCTATTTCACTGCCCCTGGAGAAGGTACCCCTCTGCCTGTATGGTGAGCCGAAAAGATTGATTTAATTTAAAAGTTAAAAGGTTTTTGCCCATTTGTGCCCTCATTCTCCCAAACCATTCTCCCCACGTCCCTGTGTAGCCTCCCCACCACAAAACCTGCTCTTCCTCTTCGTAACTAACGCAGCTATTGACATGTTCTTCAAGCCATACACCTGATGCTCGGGTGCTGCTCTGAGGAGCACCATGTATACACCTACAGAAATACAAACCTACAGAACACCTACAGAAATAGTAACACCAGGGGACTTCCAGCTGCAAAGGAGTGTTGGGGATTCACAACACCCAACTCGCTCATGGTCCAACCTTGGAGATTTCAAAAACTCCCATGTTTTTCAGGTCTCCAAAGTTGGTCTCTGAGCCTTGTTAACTTTCTCAGCAAGCTCAGTCTGACTAAAGCATTTCAGTCACCTCTGAGACTGCGGGATAGATTAAAAGCAACAATCTGGCTCTGAATGGGACCTTTCCTTCACAAGACTTTTTTACCCCTGTATCTACCATTCCACACAGGCCTTTCCAAGATAAAGTTTCAAAGGTACCCCAAAAGGTTTCCTCCAGCTAATGGTTTTGCAAAGTTTGGTGGGTGAGAGTTGAGACTTGCCGACCAGTAGCACTGCACATGTCCGACAGCAGTGGCAGCTCTCTAGGACAACTCCTGGCCTGTATGGACTTCCCAGTGAACTAGCAACCTGCAACACTGAAAATCACAGGTTTTGGCCACACACATGAAGATCAAATAGAGGGCAAGGCAAGCAAAAAGCATGCTGAGACAACCCAAACCGACAGGCCACCCAGTGATTCATGCTGCCCCAGAGCCAACAGAAAGAATTCTTGTTTTCCTTCCTCTGTAGCAGGAAGAACAGAGTATTTCCTCTGTCTCTCTCTCCTTGTGGGTTTTCTAATGTAGGTCACCATTGTGGAGAGAAAGGGGAAATTTCAGGGTTACAAGCCCCAAAGTTTGGAAGAGAGGCCTGTATGAGACTGCCACTGCTGGGCCAGCTGGGAACAGACAGGTTTAGAGATGACACAGGCTTGGCATGGGCCCAGTTATTCAGGGATACCCTGATCCAACCAGTTCACTTTCAAAACCTAAACTGGCGTGTAGCAGTGGCAAGAGCTTTCCAGTTCTCATCCTTCTTCCCAGCAAGAAATTAAATGTCATGGTGGACACATTCAGGGG